>NW_023309354.1:0-1450 GCF_011077185.1 Oxyura jamaicensis
CCTCATTCTGCTCTCCCCTCAACATGGGCCTTACTTAGGCCCTCTCCAACTCATGCAAAGGAACCTTTTTCCTCACCTACCTAGGGCCACTCTTACCCATTTCCCCTGCTGGAGCCTAGGATAACCACTTCCCTCCTGTGGGGGATTGGCAAACCCTTATTACACTGCAATAGCATGCATGGGAAATTCTAATACTGCATTTTGAAGCTATTTCCGTAGTCGCTTAACCGTGGCTAGCTACTTATGTCAACCTGCTAACTTCAGGTTTAAAATCATCGCTGCAAGAAATAAAGATCCTTTTCCGGGTCCTAATACATCAAAGCGTGCAAAAAAATAAATTAAAAAAATCCCCAAATAAAAGCCCTCAAACCCATCATACTAATTGTTAAAACAACATTCATAACCAATAGTACTAGCAGGTCGTCAGTGTGCTATTTTAAAATTCAACAAGGCCATTTACCTTCAACATTAGGCAAAGCATCTGTCTCCTAAACTACAGCTGACCAAAAGCAAACGGTAGCCTACAGAAATCTACACCAGGTGTGGACACGAAACAGTCACAGTGCATTCTAGGTTGAGTACTTCACAATCTCTATGACCTTCCACGTCATTGTTTTCGTTGGCATTGGTTAACAACTGACTTAATTTGCAATTGGCCTGGTCACAAGAGCTCCTATTTGAATATTAAAAAAAAAAAAAAAAAGTTGAAATTAGATATACTTTGAGCTCATGGTGATCCACAATAACTTCAATGTCTGGCTCCGTAGAAACTTCCACAGTGTTCTCAACACTCACCTGTTGCTGGTCTACCTGAGAATGTCCAGTAGGAGTCATCTGAAGTGTCCAAGAATCTGGAAGGACACCAATTTCTTCAGTCAGTTTCCTGTTTATCTAGAATACAGTCTCAATGAAGTACCCTGGACCTGCAAAACCATCTCTTTTGACAAATACAGAGACAGAATTGTTCTCGTCTTCACTGAAAAATACTTGGCTTCTCCCTTCTTTCCACCTAAAGTCACTGCTCCATAAAAATTAGAAACTAAGACAAAACTAACAAACAAACAAAAAACCACAATCAAACAAAAAGCGCTAGCGAAAAGGGTAATAGGGGAGAAAAAATAGTCATGTTGCCAATTCTGGTTGGGAAACCCATCTTACACTGCAACATTAGGGCATAAGTCTCCTATTCCACATGTTACTTTGGATCCACCCATCTTGAAGTGCAGCTTTTGAACTGCACATTTATGCTGCTCATTATTGGAAAGTGCCTCGTACAATAAAAGAACATCAGTGATTGCTGGTTTGCAGTTAGGTACCGTTTGAAAAAACAGACCTTAGAATCAAAAAAACAGCACCACCAGAAACACGTGGCCTTGGCTTGCATAATTAGAGGAGCAACATCATCACGGAATAAACCAGGTGATGATTTTTGAGAGCTGTAACAGAAAAA
>NW_023309355.1:0-1100 GCF_011077185.1 Oxyura jamaicensis
GGGGAAGAAGTAAAGGAAAGAACAACTCACGGGTTGAGATAAGGATGGTTTAATTAAAGAGACTAAAAATATATATATATATATATTATTAAGGAAATATTATTATTAATTAAACAATTCGACTAAAGGGAAAAAAGGAAAAGGGGAAGAGGGAGGGGGAAAGGGAATAACTAAACAAAACAAGTAAAGGCTATGTGGAAGTGCAGAGGAAAGAAATTACTTCCCACGAATGAGCGATGCTTGACCACGTCCTTGAAGCGGGGCCTCAACGCACGTAGCCGGTGTTCGGGAGGAGGACAGACATTTTCGCAACGAGAGCCCACCCCTCCCCTCTTCTTCCTTTTTCCACCTTTTATTGCTGAGTGTGACATCATATGGTATGGAATATCCCTCTGGTTGGTTTAGGTCAGCTGCCCTGCTGATGTTTCTTTCTCATTTTTTTGCCCACCCCCTAGGAGGGTCAGAGAGAGTCCTGATGCTGTGCCAGCACTTCTCAGCAGCAGACACAACACTGGTGTGATATACCACTGCTGTTCTAGCTACAAGTGCAGAGCGCAGCACTGTATGGGCTGCTGCGGGGAAAGTTAACATCCCAGCCAGACCCAGTACGTGCACTGAATACGGTAGCCCCGGGAACGCTAATATACATCACGCACACCAGATACAAGGTGAGAATCCTGTAGCCGGATGGCCCGTCCCAAACGGCGAGGGGGTGGTGGTACTGGCCATGTGGCAATAAAGCCAGCCAGGAAGGTGTTGCCCCTAGGATGGAAGGGAGCTTGCAGCCTGGAGGCAATCATTCCAAATGTAACTATTATTGAAGACCCACCAAGCCAAAGCCCCCTTGAGACCACGCGTAGAATTAAGCGGACTTCGGATAACCCTCCAGCAAAATTCTCAAGCGTTTCGGTTTTGCAAGGTGGTTTTTACTTTGGCTAGGGGCGAGTGAATTAGAAAACACTATGGTAGATGTCTCTGCTGTAACTGAAGAACGAGAAAATATGTTTAAGTTTGCAAAAATAGCACTCTAGAATCAAATAGTATTAGATCGATTAACCTCATAAGGAGGAGCGTGCACTGTAATTAATGCTAGTTGCTGC
>NW_023309356.1:0-2256 GCF_011077185.1 Oxyura jamaicensis
CGATGCTGGGACACAGGGGCCAATAGACAACAATTAGAAGGCAATGAAGCCAATTACAGAATCACAGAATTTCTAGGTTGGAAGAGACCTCAAGATCATCGAGTCCAACCTCTAACCTAACACTAACAGTCCCCACTAAACCATATCCCTAAGCTCTACATCTAAACGTCTTTTGAAGACTTCCAGGGATGGTGACTCCACCACCTCCCTGGGCAGCCTGTTCCAATGCCTCACAACCCTTTCAGTAAAGAAGCTCTTCCTAACATCTGACCTAAAACTCCCCTGGCGCAACTTTAGCCCATTCCCCCTCGTCCTGTCACCAGGCACGTGGGAGAACAGGCCAACCCCCACCTCTCTACAGCCTCCTTTAAGGTATCTGTAGAGAGCGATAAGGTCGCCCCTGAGCCTCCTCTTCTCCAGGCTGAATAAGCCCAGCTCCTTCAGCCGCTCCTCGTAGGACTTGTTCTCCAGGCCCCTCACCAGCTTCGTCGCCCTTCTTTGGACCCGCTCAAGCACCTCCATGTCCTTCTTGTAGCGAGGGGCCCAAAACTGAACACAGTACTCGAGGTGCAGCCTCACCAGAGCCGAGTACAGGGGGACGATCACCTCCCTAGCCCTGCTGGTCACACTATTTCTGATACAAGCCAGGATGCCGTTGGCCTTCTTGGCCACCTGAGCACACTGCTGGCTCATATTCAGCCGACTGTCCACTATCACTCCCAGGTCCTTCTCCGCCTGGCAGCTCTCCAACCACTCATCTCCCAGCCTGTAGCTCTGCTTGGGGTTATTACGCCCCAGGTGCAGGACCCGGCACTTGGCCTTGTTAAACTTCATGCAGTTGACCCCAGCCCATCGGTGCAGCCCATCCAGATCCTCCTGCAGAGCCTTCCTACCCTTGAGCAGATCGACACACGCACCTAACTTGGTGTCATCTGCAAACTTACTGAGGGTGCACTCAATGCCCTCGTCCAGATCATTGATGAAGATGTTAAAGAGGACCGGCCCCAGCACCGAGCCCTGGGGGACGCCACTAGTGACTGGCCTCCAACTGGACTTGACTCCATTTACCACGACTCTTTGGGCCCGGCTATCCAGCCAGTTTCTAACCCAATGAAGCGTGCGCCAGTCCAAGCCAAGAGCAGCCAGTTTCTTGAGGAGAATGCTGTGGGAGACGGTGTCAAAAGCCTTGCTGAAGTCAAGGTAGACCACATCCACAGCCTTTCCCTCGTCCACCCAGCGCGACACTTTGTCATAGAAGGAGATCAGGTTCGTCAAGCAGGACCTGCCTTCCATAAACCCATGCTGACTGGGCCTGATCGCCTGCTTGCCCTTCAAGTGCCGCATGATGACTCCCAAGAGGATCCGCTCCATGAGCTTCCCTGGTACTGAGGTCAAACTGACAGGCCTGTAGTTCCCTGGGTCAGCCCTCCGGCCCTTCTTGTAGATGGGCGTCACATTCGCTAGCCGCCAGTCAGCTGGGACCTCCCCCGATAGCCAGGACTGCTGATAAATGATGGATAGCGGCTTGGCCAGCTCCTCTGCCAGTTCTCTCAGTACCCTTGGGTGGATCCCATCCGGCCCCATCGACTTGTGCACATCCAAGTGCCGTAGCAGGTCACCAACCAGTTCTTCGTGGATGGTGAGGGCCACATCCTGCTCCCCATCCCCTTCCACCAGCTCAGGGTACTGGGAATCCAGAGAACAACCGGTATTGCCGCTAAAGACTGAGGCAAAGAAGGCATTGAGCACCTCCGCCTTTTCCTCATCTCTTGTAACTAAGTTTCCCCCTGCATCCAGTAAAGGATGGAGATTCTCCTTTGTCCTCCTTTTTGTGTTGATGTATTTATAAAAGCGTTTTTTGTTATCTTTAACGGCAGTAGCCAGATTGAGCTCCAGATGAGCTTTGGCCTTCCTAATTTTGTCCCTGCACAGCCTCGCTACATCCTTATAGTCCTCCCTAGTGGCCAGCCCACTTTTCCAAAGATTATAAACCCTCTTTTTTCTCCTAAGCTCAAGCCACAGTTCTCTGTTCAGCCAGGCTGGTCTTCTTCCCCGCTGGCTCATCTTTGGGCACATGGGAACAGACCGCTCCTGCGCCATTAGGATTTGCCTCTTGAAGAGCGCCCAGCCTTCCTGGACCCCTCTGCCCTTCAGAACCGCCTCCCAAGGGACTCTACCAACCAGTGTCCTGAGCAGCCCAAAGTCAGCCCTCCGAAAGTCCAGTACAGTGGTTTTACTGGTTCCCTTCCTGGCCTC
>NW_023309357.1:0-2001 GCF_011077185.1 Oxyura jamaicensis
AAATATCCTCTTCTAAGATAGTCTATGCCAAGGATGCATGGAGCATCCGGGCCAGTCACAATACGGTGTTTTTGCCACTCATTCCCAGTTAGACTCAGTTCAGCTTCCAATACAGTTAATTGCTGGGATCCTCCCGTCACTCCATAAATACTGATGGGCTCTGGCCCTGTATAGCTTGATGGCATTAGAGTACATTGTGCACCGGTGTCTACTAAAGCCTTATACTTCTGTGCATCTGATGTGCCAGGCCATCGAATCCACACAGTCCAATAAACTCGATTGTCCCTTTCCTCCCCCTGGCTGGAGGCAGGGCCCCTCTAATCTTCATCAGAATCTTCATTCCTGTGTTTAAAGGACTGCCTGCTGGAAGTTGGAGCAGCAAACTTTTCAGAGACCCCTTTTTCCCAATTGTTTTCTTTTGCAACTCACGTACCCGTGCCTCTAGGGTCGCGGTGGATTTTCCATCCCATTTTCTCATGTCTTCTCCATGGTCACGTAGGTAAAACCACAGGATGGCACGAGGTGTGTATCCACCATATCGTCTTCCTTGCACGGATGAGCGCTTACTCCTAATAGCAGAGACATTGGTTTGTACAGGAGGGGAGGAAAATAAACTCTCTTTAAGTTGCTGGGCCTCTTCAGAGAGTTTTTCCAAAGTATTCTCTTTTAGTTGATGGACACTTTCAGAAAGTTTCTCCACAGCCGAGACGCAGGCCTGTAGGGAAGAGGAGAGGCTTTCTTCGTACTGCCGGAGTTGTTTAGCCACATCACCCACTGTGGGTGCCTCATCCTCTTTCCAGGCCATTATTGCCAATGAGCTGGCATATGATGATGGTGCACTCCGTACAAACTTCCGCCACATCGGTCGAGTACACCTGACTTCATCTGGATCTGTGAGTACTTGTCCATTGTCTGGGTCCTCATAAATCACCTCCCGTATGGCTAATTCCCTCAGGTACTGGATTCCCTTCTCCATAGTGGTCCACTTGCCTGGCAGACATACAAGTTCTTCCTTGTAGGGAAACCTTTCCCTTACAGCATACAGGAGACGCCTCCAGAGGCTGTGAGATCGTGCTCCATTACCGATTGCTTTGTCAATGCCTGCATCTCTAGCAAGGGATCCCAGCCGCCTGGCTTCCTTGCCCTCTAATTCCACACAATTGGCTCCGGTATCCCAGCACCGGAGCAGCCAGGTGACAAGCTGCTCACCTATGCAGCGACCAAAATCTTTTCGCACATCTCATAGCTCACGCTGGTATAGGTTTCGGGTAACTACTGTTGATTTTTCAACATCCCCATCTTCATCCTCCTGCACCTCTGATGGCCCAGCCTCATCTTCTCCATACCTACACCTAGCAGAAGACTCTCTGCGTTCTAAACGACCTGAGTCTCTATACCATTTTTTCACCTTGTCTACAGGGGCAACTTGTACTGCTACAGCTCTTCTCTCTGGCTCAGCCACAGGGTCTGCCACAGGGGTGG
Organism: Oxyura jamaicensis; assembly: GCF_011077185.1. Classification (NCBI taxonomy): domain Eukaryota; kingdom Metazoa; phylum Chordata; class Aves; order Anseriformes; family Anatidae; genus Oxyura; species Oxyura jamaicensis. The sequence continues at coordinate 1,483 of NW_023309357.1, forward strand.
AAACACCCTCTGCAGGGGCAACTTTCACTGCTACAGCTCGTTTCTCTGGCCCAGCCACAGGAGCTGGAGTGGCTGCAGGGGCTGGAGCTGGAGCGGCTGTAGGAGCTGGGGATGGAACAGCTACAGGGGCAGGAGCTGGAGCGGCTGTAAGAGCTGGAGCTGCAGGAGCTGGAGCGGCTGCAGGAGCAGGAGCTGGGGTGGCTGCAGGAACAGGAGCTGGGGTGGCTGCAGGAGCTGGAGCTGCAGGAGCTGGAGCGGCTGCAGGAGCTGGAGCTGGGGCGGCTGCAGGAGCAGGAGCTGGGGTGGCTGCAGGAGCAGGAGCTGGAGCGGCTGCAGGAGCTGGAGCTGCACGAGCTGGAGCGGCTGCAGGAGCTGGAGCTGGGGCGGCTGCAGGAGCAGGAGCTGGGGCAGGAGCTGGGACGGCTGCAGGAGCAGGAGCTGGAGCGGCTGCAGGGTCTGTCACTCGGTTCATAGTAGCATCAATTGCAGCTCGATAGGCATAGGCCAGGCCCCAACATG
>NW_023309358.1:0-1201 GCF_011077185.1 Oxyura jamaicensis
CTAGCCATTGCTAGCTGTATTGCAACTGGCTTGTCATCAATAGGGGGTGTGTCTTCCCCTCCCTATAAAAGCGCCAATGGGGCCAATGGGAAACAGAGTGTTGGGGTTGCAGAAGGAGGAGGGGGAGGAGAAAGAGGAGGAGGGGGAGGAGGAGGAGAATGAAAGAGGAGGAGGAGGAGGAGGAGGTGGTGGGGGTGGTGGAGGAGGAGGAGGAGGAGGAAGAGTAGGAAGAGGAGGAGAAGGAGGAGAAAGACGTGGAGGAGGAGGAGGTGATGGTGGTGCATGAGACGGTGGTGGTAGGGGAAGAGGTGGAGGACAAGGAAATGGAAGATTCAGGATTCATAGAATCTGTTTTTTTTTCTTTTTTTTTCTTTTCTTTTCTTTCTTTTTTTTTTTTTTTTTAATATCGGGGACTTCTGAGTGCAATGTTATGCCGTTACGCTTTTATGATCCTCCCTGTACGCCCTTAAAGGAGTAAGGGTTTGTGCTGTACAAGTGCAAAAGTGAGAACACAGCAGACACAGCCGTGTAATGCAGGTGAAAGAAGGAGAATTGTGGCTGTAGAGTGGAAATTCCTCAACTTCCCATGTTTATCACCATTCTTTCTAAAAGACGACTTTTACATGCTCATCTGAAGTGAAAAGGAATTGGCAATTGAAGGCCCAACAGCCTCCTTGGGGTCTCAGGTCCCTCACACAGAAGGCTCCTGCCTGCCCCTGACTCAGGTACAAATGCTGCACCGAGGCAATGTCCTGAGGGGCAGTAGAGAGATTGCAGGATTCCTGTGGCTTCACTTCTGGCAGAAGCTTCCTGGCCACCTTGCTGTGCATGCTCCTCACAAGGCCGTGGTGGTACCAATGACCTTGAGCCCAGAGATGTCAGGAGCAATTGCCAGGGACCACAAAGTGTGCAAAGGTGGTTTCTCTGGGAGGCTCTGGTGGTGAGCTCTGCCTACCGCTCCTAGCTCTAGTTCCGTTTGTGACTCAGTAGGACCATGGCACCGTGGCCCTGTAAGGCAGCAGCTGACTGGTCCCAGCATCTTCATGACTCCCTGTGATGCGTTGCCTGGCCCTGATTGGCTGGCTAGCCATTGCTAGCTGTATTGCAACTGGCTTGTCATCAATAGGGGGTGTGTCTTCCCCTCCCTATACAAGGGCCAAGGGGGAAATGGGAAACAGTGTTGGGGATTGTAGGAGGAGAA
>NW_023309359.1:0-1063 GCF_011077185.1 Oxyura jamaicensis
ACGCTTCTGAGTGGAAATTGGATATTTCAGTCTCTCCTTCCAACAGTAAACTCAAAGATTAGGTGTTATTTTTTTTCTGCCAAATGCAGAATTTGCTCTTCAAAACTGTTCTTTCTGAATGTGGACAATGCAATATTCTACCTCAACCTTTTTCCAACCATGTAACAAGCTCTATTTGTTCACTTGAAAACATCTTGGCTACCCTGTTCCAATTCTAATTCAAGAGAACAATTTAGTTTTGCTGTGGTTATAGTGTCATGATGAACAGGACCTCTTGCCAAGCCTTGTTTATCCTTCTAACAAGGATACTACGACAGCAATTCTAGGTTGATTCCTAGTTAGGATCATGTTTGTGAGATAACTAACTACAAAATGGAACCCAACTTAATTCTTTCATTCTTTCACTACCGGTCTTTCAAAACCTCTTCCTAATGTGAGAAAGACCCAGAAACTAGATTGCATCAGACTCCAGACAGACTCTACAATGTTCAACTGCACAGGACAGCTACATCCATTGGAATTGCCTTTAACTGACAAATTTCTCAAGATATACTTTTGCCAAAATTCAAATAGGAACTTTTCTTTGGTCTTAGAGGCCCTCATGGGAAAATTAATATGTACCGCTGGAGTAATAAGCAATGTTAATTTATATTAATGTGCAATTTTGTGGAAAATCCCCATGAAAACATTTTTTTTTTTTTTTTCAGCATGTAGTCAGAAGAAGCAATGAATTCCACTGTAGAATTTTGGACCTCTGGACGTTTGTGTGGCTCTCCGGAAGGTCGTTTCGGAGGATTCTACATCAATTCTTCAGGAACTACAAAACAAAGTTTCCAAAATGTATGTTTGCCACCAAACCCAAACCATGATGGAATCTAAACTAATGCAGACCTTGCAATTAAAGAAAACTAATTCAGATTAGGATATATAACATTTCAAGTATCCTAGATAACATCAAAGGTAGATGGGTAGAAACAAAAAAGCTTCATTTTCAGTAGTAATATAACTCCAAATTAAAAACGAATGCAAAAGAGTATTTCCCAAGCACCTTCAATCTGTATTG
>NW_023309360.1:0-2334 GCF_011077185.1 Oxyura jamaicensis
AAGGGGTTCTCTGAAAAGTTTGCTGCTCCAACTTCCAGCAGGCAGTCGTCCAGACACAGAAAGGAAGATTCTGATCAGGACTAGAGGGGCCCTGCCTCCAGCCAGGGGGAGGAAAGGGACAATCGAGTTTATTGGACTGTGTGGATTCGATGGCCTGGCACGTCAGATGCACAGAAGTATAAGGCTTTAGTAGACACCGGTGCACAATGTACTCTAATGCCATCAAGTTATAAAGGGCCAGAACCCATCAGTATTTATGGGGTGACGGGGGGATCCCAGCAGTTAACTGTATTGGAGGCTGAAGTGAGTCTAACTGGGAATGAGTGGCAAAAGCACCGTATTGTGACTGGCCCAGATGCTCCATGCATCCTTGGCATAGACTATCTCAGGAGAGGATTTTTCAAGGACCCAAAAGGGTTCCGCTGGGCTTTTGGCATAGCTGCCTTACAGACAGATGACATTAAACAATTGTCTACCTTGCCCGGTCTCTCAGAGGACCCTTCTGTTGTGGGGCTGCTGAGGGTCAAAGAACAACAAGTGCCAATCGCCACCACAACTGTGCACCGGCGGCAATATCGCACCAACCGAGACTCCCTGATTCCCATCCATAAGCTAATTCGTCAACTGGAGAGCCAAGGAGTGATCAGCAAGATTCATTCACCTTTTAATAGTCCCATATGGCCAGTGCGAAAGTCTAATGGTGAGTGGAGACTAACAGCGGACTATCGTGGCCTGAACGAAGTCACACCACCACTGAGTGCTGCAGTGCCGGACATGCTAGAACTCCAGTATGAACTGGAATCAAAAGCAGCCAAGTGGTATGCCACAATTGATATCGCTAATGCATTTTTCTCCATCCCTCTAGCAGCAGAGCGCAGGCCACAGTTTGCTTTCACTTGGAGGGGTATCCAATACACCTGGAATCGGCTGCCCCAGGGGTGGAAACACAGCCCTACCATTTGCCATGGACTGATCCAGTCTGCGCTGGAGCAGGGGGAAGCGCCTGAACACCTGCAGTGCATCGATGACATCATTGTGTGGGGTGACACAGCAGAGGAAGTTTTTGAGAAAGGGAAGAAAATAGTCCAAATCCTTCTAAAGGCTGGTTTTGCCATAAAACAAAATAAAGTCAAGGGACCTGCACGAGAGATCCAGTTTTTAGGAATAAAATGGCAAGATGGACGTCGCCAAATCCCAATGGATGTGATCAACAAAATAACAGCTATGTCTCCACCAACTAGCAAAAAGGAAACACAAACTTTCCTAGGTGTCATGGGGTTTTGGAGAATGCACATTCCAAATTACAGTCTAATTGTAAACCCGCTCTACCAAGTAACCCGTAAGAAGAACGATTTTGAATGGGGCCCTGAGCAACGACAGGCCTTTGAACAAATTAAGCAGGAAATAGTTCATGCAGTAGCCCTTGGGCCAGTCCGAACAGGACCAGATGTAAAGAATGTGCTCTACACCGCAGCCGGGGAGAATGGCCCCACCTGGAGCCTCTGGCAGAAAGAGCCTGGGGAAACTCGAGGTCGACCCCTAGGGTTTTGGAGCCGGGGATACAGAGGATCTGAGGCCCGCTACACTCCAACCGAAAAGGAGATATTGGCAGCATATGAAGGAGTTCGATCTGCTTCAGAAGTGGTCGGTGCTGAAGCGCAGCTCCTCCTGGCACCCCGACTGCCGGTATTGGGCTGGATGTTCAAAGGAAGGGTCCCCTCTACACATCATGCAACTGATGCTACATGGAGTAAGTGGGTTGCACTGATTACTCAGCGGGCTCGAATAGGAAACCCCAGTCGCCCAGGAATCTTGGAAGTGATTATGGACTGGCCAGAAGGCAAATACTTTGGGATGTCATCAGAGGAGGAGGTGGTCCGTGCTGAAGAAGCCCCATTGTACAACAAGCTACCAGAAAATGAGAGGAGATATGCCCTGTTCACTGATGGGTCCTGTCGTATTGTGGGAAATCATCGGAGATGGAAAGCTGCTGTATGGAGTCCTACACGACGAGTTGCAAAAGCTGCTGAGGGAGAAGGTGAATCGAGTCAATTTGCAGAAGTGAAAGCCATCCAGCTGGCTTTAGATATTGCCGAACGAGAAAAATGGCCAGTTCTCTACCTCTACACTGATTCGTGGATGGTAGCAAATGCCCTGGGGGGGTGGTTACAGCAATGGAAGCAGAATAACTGGCAGCGCAGGGGCAAACCCATCTGGGCTGCTTCATTGTGGCAAGATATTGCTGTCCGGGTAGAGAACCTGGCTGTAAAGGTACGCCATGTAGATGCTCATGTGCCCCAAAATCGGGCTACTGAAGAACATGGTATTGAGTGG
>NW_023309361.1:0-2312 GCF_011077185.1 Oxyura jamaicensis
TCCTCAGCTTGGACCCCAGTGATGGTTAACGTGGCCGTGGAGCCAGACAAGGAACCAGAGAATCATGAAGGGATGCCCGAGGGTTTCCAAAGATCACGGTGACAGGGCCAGTGCCAGGGGTCTTCTGCTGGAACCAGCCATAACTGTCGCTGCTGCTACTCCCGGAGCAGGTGATCTGCACAGTGTCTCCCAGGTTCGCCGACTTCGAGGCTGGCTGAGTCAGCGCTGCCTGGACCAGGGAACCTGGAGAGGGAGAGGAGAGAGGGGAGAAAATGGGGCTCAGAGAGTCAGGAAGCTCACAGCTGTGGTCATGCAGAGGGGCCAGGAATCTGCCTCAGCCCCACAACCCTGCTCATCCCTTACAGACAAGGGTAGAATGCCTCCATTTCTAGCTGTAGTCTGTCCCTCTCTTCCTCATTGCTCTCTGTCACTATACCAGCATCAGTGCTGCTGTCCCAGCCACCACAGTAATAGACGGCCTTGTCCTCTGCTTGGACCCCAGTGATGGTTAACGTGGATGTGGAGCCAGATGTGGAACCAGAGAATCGTGAAGGGATGCCCGAGGGTCTCTTGTCATTCTGATAGATCACAGTGACAGGGCCAGTTCCAGGGACTTCTGCTGGAACCAGGCATACCAATATTTGCCACTACTGTCAGCGCTACTCCCGGAGCAGGTGTCTCCCAGGGAGAAGAGAGAGGGGAGAAGAGAGAGGGGAGAGAGAAGAGAGAGGAGAGAAGAGAGGGAGAAGAGAGAGGGGAGAAAATGGGGCTCAGCGAGTGCTCCACACGCACAGACCTCCCCATAAACTGGGAAAGGGAACACCACCACTGGAAGAAAAGAGACCTCAGCTGCAGCCATGATGGAGAAAGGCAGAAAACCATCATCTTTACCTCCTATCTCTCCCTCACTTCCACATCTCCCTGCCTCACTAAACCAGAACCACTGCTGTCGTCGTAGCTCCCACAGTACTCACAGAATCACAGTATTGAAAAGGTTGGAAGGTACCTCGAAAGACAATCAGGTCCAACCCCCCTGCCAAAGCAGATTCCTTACACTAGGCTGCCCAGGTAGGTGTCCAGACAGGCCTTGAATATCTCCAGAGAAGGAGACTCCACTACCTCCCTGGGCAGCCTGTTCCATTGCTCTGTCACCCTCACTGTGAAGAAGTTCTTTCGCATGTTGGTGCAGAACTTCCTGTGCTCTAACTTGTAGCCATTACCCCTTGTCCTGTCCCCACAGACCACTGAAAAGAGGTTGGCCAAATCCCTCTGTCTCCCACACCTCAGGTATTTATACACATTGATGAGATCCCCTCTCAGTCTTCTTTTCTCCAGGCTGAACAGACCCAGGTCTCTCAGCTTTTCTTCATAGGGAAGATGCTCCAGGCCCCGTATCATCTTTGTGGCCCTCCGCTGCACTCTTTCCAGGAGATCCCTGTCTTTTTTGTACCAGGGAGCCCAGAACTGGACACAGTACTCCAGGTGAGGCCTGACCAGGGCAGAGTAGAGGGGGAAGATCACCTCCCTTGACCTGCTGGCCACGCTCCTTTTAATGCACACCAGGATCCCATTAGCCCTCCTGGCCACCAGGGCACACTGCTGGCTCATGGTCAACCGGTCGTCCACCAGGACCCCCAGGCCCTTCTCCTCAGAGCTCCTCTCCAGCAGGTCGTCCCCCAGCCTGTACTGAAACATCTGGTTATTCCTTCCCAGGTGCAGGACTCTACACTTGCTCTTATTAAACCTCATTTGGTTTCTTCCTGTCCATCTCTCCAGCCGGTCCAGATCTCGCTGAATGGCAGCACAGCCTTCTGGCGTGTCAGCCACTCCTCCCAGCTTTGTGTCATCGGCGTACTTGCTGAGGGCAGACACTGTTCCCTCATCAAGGTCGTCGATGAAGATGTTGAACAAGACCAGAGCCAGCACCGACCCCTGGGGAACACTGCTAGTCACAGGTCTCCAGTCAGACTCTGCGCCACCGATCACCACCCTCTGAGCTCGGCCAGTCAGCCAGTTCTCAACCCACCTCACCATCTACTCCTCTATCCCACACTTTCTCAGCTTTGCTATCAGAATGTCATGGGAGACAGTAGTGGGTTTATGTGGCAAGGTTTTGGTAGCAGGGGGCCATGGGGTGGATCCTTCTGTGAGAATGATCTAGAAGCTTCCCCATGTTAGGTAATGGCCCCACTGCTGACCAGAGACAAGCCAATTAGTGATGTTGTTTGTGCCTCTGTGAGAGCAGATTTAAGACAGGAAAAAAACGCTGCACCACACAGCAGCTGGGAGAGTGAGAGGAGTGAGGAGCAGCC
>NW_023309362.1:0-4096 GCF_011077185.1 Oxyura jamaicensis
CAAGTTCTCTTTTGTGTCTTCTTCTTTGGCTCAGAGTATTCAATTCTCACTGTCATGGCCTACGACCGCTACGTTGCCATCTGCAAGCCCCTGCACTACGGGAGCCTCCTGGGCAGCAGAGCTTGTGCCCAGATGGCAGCAGCTGCCTGGGGCAGTGGCTCTCTCAATGCTGTCCTGCACACGGCCAGTAGATTTTCCCTGCCGCTCTGCCAGGGCAACTCTGTTGACCAATTCTTTTGTCAAATACCCCAGATCCTCAAGCTCTCCTGCTCAGATGCCTACCTCAGGGAATTTGGGACACTTCCGTTTAGTGTTTCATTATTATTTGGTTGTTTTATTTTCATTGTGGTGTCCTATGTGCAGATCTTCAGGGCTGTGCTGAGGATGCCCTCTGAGCAGGGCCGGCACAAAGCCTATTCCACGTGCCTCCCTCACCTGGCCGTGGTCTCCCTATTTGTCAGCACTGCCATGTTTGCCTACCTGAAGCCTCCCTCCATCTCTTCCCCATCCCTGGATCTGGTGGTGGCAGTTCTGTACTCAGTGGTGCCTCCAGCAGTGAATCCCCTCATCTACAGCCTGAGGAACCAGGAACTCAAGCGTGCGCTGTGGAAATTAATGACTAGATGTTTTCGGAAACAATAAATTTCCATTGTACTTCTGCAGGTGACTAATAATGTCAATGTAAGAACAACTGATTTTTCCTATGTTATTATTTGTGTGTGTGTGTATTTATGAGTGTTTTTGTTACAGGACTTTGTGTTAATACGGCTGAAGTTGCCCATTAAAATGATCCGATTCATCTCATTTCTTTTACAGGATGTACCTGTCGACTATAGCTCAGAGACTCTGTATATGGAGAGCTAGGCTCTCTGGGAATTTAAATAAAAGAAAGGAGCCTCACTGCCTGGTCTGACGTCCTTCCTCTGAGACGTGGCCTGGCTCTGCAGGGGCAGTGCCTGTGTGCAGGGCTGCAGAGGAAAAGAGTCCCATCCCAGCAACATGGCCAGGTGTGTTGGGTCTGTCTGGGATGGAGTCACCTTTCCCTGCAGCAGCCCACACAGTGCTGTGCTCTGCACTCATAGCTGGAACAGCACTGGTATCACTCCAGTGTTGCGTCTATTGTGCTGGCACAACATCAGAACTCCTTCCAGGCCCCCAAGAGCCAGCAGGCTGGGGGTGGGCAATTGATGGGGAGGGGACATCACCAGGGCAGCTGACCTAAACCAACCAAAGGGATATTCCATAACACCCGATGTCACACTCAGCAATAAAAGGGGGCTCTCATGGGGGAGGGGCTCTCCTGAACAACCGGTACGCTTTTTGAGGCCCTGCTTCCCGGGACATGGCCGAACATCGCTCGTTGATGGGAAGTAGAGAATAACTTTTTTTTCTTTCTCTCTGTGCTTCCGCACGGCCTTGTTGTTTCTTTTGTTTCTCTTTCTCCCCATTCCCCTTTCCTTAATTAAATCATTCTCATCTCAAACCTCGAGCTCTTTGTGTTGTCTTTTCTCCCCCTTCCTCTTTGAGGAGGGGAGGAGTGAGAGAGCGGTTGTGGTGGAGCTCGGCTGCCCACTCGAGTAAAACCACCACACCAGGGAGCACCAGCGCTGGGTCCATGCAGAGCTGCTCTCCTGCCACTGCCACCCTGTCCTGCTGAGCCCTGCTGCTGGGGTCAGGCCTGGCTCCTCCTGCAGCTTGGTGCCAGTGCTGCTGTAGGGCTGTGCTGGGACTGCAGGCAGGGACAGGCAGTGGGCACTTGAGTGGCACAGCTGGCCTCCACTGCAGCACTTCCCTGCTAAGAGAGGATCTCGTCAGGGAACTGCCCGGAAGCTGAGGCCTTCCTGCACAGGGGCTGTCAAGAAGAAGCCCCAGGCAGAGACTCCAAAGGGGCTCCGTGCTTTACTTCTTTCCAGACAGACTCTGTGTGGTAAGAGCAGTCCCAGCATGTACTTTTAGGGATTTGGGTCTGCTTCAGAGGCTCCTTGTTGGTGGCCAGTGCCCATGCAGATGGCGAATTGACTCCAATTCCAAGGGCCTCAGTGCCTGGCCCTCTGTAGCACAAGATGGGGCTGACGGCAGGTGAATGTTTTTTGCCGACGGAAGCAGGAACTGCCAGGAGAGCCAAGGAGGTTGGCAGGGGCAGATTGAGCCCGGCAGACATCAGTGAATGGAGCCCACACAGCGTGAGCCTGTCCAAGGTGGACTGACCAGAGCTCAAGTGCTCAATCTGCTGTGAGCAGGCAGAGGAGAGCTCTGCAGCCCCAGGGCATGCAGCAGCCCCAACAAAGGAGCCTGGCGAGTGATTGACTGCAAGGTCCGTCCTACTCTAGCACCTCACAGGACTGGCACAGAGCTGGCTCCTGAATGTCTGAGAGGCTGGGAGCGCAGAACGTGTGCCATGGGCTTGAAGGATCACAAGCAGATCACTTCTACCTGGGCAGGTCCTGGTCCAAGAAGGGGGCGTTTTGTAGGTGTGGTATTACAAGGGCAGTGGTGCCTCAGCAACTCTAGTCTAGCACAAAGCTCATGGATGTTAAGTGGCTGTGAGTGGGCTTTTTTCGGAAGTAGCTGACAGGTCACCACCTCACTCCTGGCTGGGAGCAGTGCCTTTAGGCTCCTATTGGCTGGTCTCCATGACAGGACAGCAGATGCACCTGCTCTGCACACACTTTGTGACATCCTCTCTTCCTAAGGAGCTGGGAGCCCCACAGAGGAAGAGGTTTGGATAGGGGTTGGCATGTCAGAGGTTTCAGCTTTTCCCTAATTCATCCTTCACGGCTGCTTTCCATTTACTACAGAGGGGGCCACTGCCTCCCTGATGCCTGGGGGAACATAAAGCCTGCATGAGGGCCTGGAAAAACTTACCCTGTGTCCATAGGTCCATTCTGGAACCAAAACTGAAGGTAGGAAGCACACTTTTTGGGTGTGGCAGAGTTGCCGGGCACATTGTGAAGGGTGCTCCTACAGTCCTTTGTGTCCATCTTCATGCTGGCTTAGGAGCTGCTTCTTTCTCAGGAACAGAGTAGCCAAGAGAGGTGAGACAGCTACTCTGAGTTCATTAAAGTCATCAGAAAGCTGCCCCTAAGAAGGTGACTGATATGGGGAAGTCAGGAGAAGCCTGGCCAGGAGAGATGTGAGATATGTGGGATGGAAGAGGAGCTTGGTCAGCTGAAGCTGGAAGAGGAGCTTGGTCAGATGAAGCTAATGATTCTGGAGAGGTAAGAATATTCAGGTAATGTTGATCCCACCATAAAGCTTACTTAAAGTAGTCATGTGAGGCACTTACCCTATTTGAACCAGCAACATTCATACCGAAATCTAAATGCCACTCCACACCCTGACAGGAATCCACTGCTCTAATGTTTGACACCAATATACCTTGAAGCCCAAATTAGTCCATAACCCCTTTCCATTCCATTTCCTCTCCTGCTCACCCTGATCCCTGCCTTTCACACGAGCATTAAAATGCTCTGAGGTCTTCTTGCAGACCTAAACAAAACCCTAAGCCAAAGAGCTTGCCCATACTCTAACCACAGACTGACACCCCAAGCAGAACACCAAAGCCTCCCACTACACATTTGCTTAATCTCTAACCCAGAAAGGTTCACCATAGTCCCTAATGCCATACATGAAAGCTAACATCCAAACCCTGTCCCCCTGTGCATTAACCTCCTCACCTTCAACCCCTCTCATAAACATTAACTTGAGGTTCTTGTTCCCTTGGAGCAAGATGGGAACCGTGAGGTTGTGGTGCAGCCAAATGGCATTTAGAGATGAATGTGAGGGGCCATGGATGTGATCATCTTGTGGGCCCCAAGGAGGAGATGGGTGGGAATACTCTGATGAGCTCAGCTCTGCCTCAGGATCTCCTGCCCCAGCAGGAGGAATGTGACTGTGGCAGTGACAGTTTACAGGACAGGAACAGTATCATGTGACTGTGGAAAGGGCTGTGAGGTCCCTTCTCTCTGTAGCTGACAGGTCACCCTCGATTCATACTTGGGATCTGTACTTTTCAACTGACATCTGCCACTGGCCCTGGTAGGCCAGCCGAAGGCACCTGGTTGGCATGCTGAGTGTGGGATCCCCTCTGCCTCCA
>NW_023309363.1:0-1188 GCF_011077185.1 Oxyura jamaicensis
AAAAAAAAAGATTTATGGGGTGACGGGGACCTTGTGGCGCTGGTGACCCCCGAAGGCGATGCGCCGGGCGTCCTCCACGTTGTCGCAGACCAGCGCGTTGCCGCAGGCGTACTGCAGGGCTTTTTTGATGTGGGGGGGCTCGTAGCGGATCACGTCGATCACCAGCTTCGCCCCCTTCAGCTCCCGAAGCTTCTCGTCCGTCGGCTTCACCTGCGACCGGCGGGGGGGGGTCAGCGGAGAGCCCCCCCCCCCCCCCCCCCCCCAAAAAAAAATTGGGGTTCCACGGGACCGCCCCCGCCAGCCCTAAAAACCCGGGGTTCAGCCCTAACACCCCCTCCCCTGAAAAAAACACCGGGGGGGGGAGCTGAGCATTGAGTTGTTTAAGGCAACCCCCTCGATAGGTTGGGGGGGGTTATGGGTCACAGGGGGACCCCCAAAAGGTCAGAGAGGGCTCTGAGCATTGAGGGGGTCAATCGGGACCCCAAAAAGCCCAGGGGGGACGCTGGGCATCAAGGGGTTAAACGGGGACCCCCAAAAGCCAACGGAGAACCGTGAGCTGCAAAGGGTTAAATGGGGGCCCCCCAAAACCCCAAGGGGGGCCACTGAGCATCAAGGGGTTAAATGGGGAACCCCAAAACCCTATAAAGGACCCCAAGCCCCAGGGGGGTCCATCAGGGTCCCCCCAAAACCCCAACACCCCCGAGGGGTCCAAGAGAACCCCCTCAAAACCCAACAGCCCCAAGAGGACCCCCTTGGGGTCCCAGAGGGCCCCCCCAAACCCCAACGGGTCCAACAGAACCCCCCCAAACCCCCAAACCCCCAATAGGACCCCTTGGGATCCAACAGAACCCCCTCCAAAAAAAAAAACCACCACCCCAATTCCACAGACACCAAAAACAACCTCGGTCCCGCAGCCCCCACCCCCAAATCCTTTTGGGGGGAGCTCGGGGGGGTCCCCACCTCCAGGTAATCGAGGGGCCTGAGACCTTCCTGCCACCTGGAAGTGGGGAGCCCCCCAAACCCCAATCCCCCATAGGAGGCCCCAAGGGATCTAACAGGGTCCACCCCAAACCCCTACACCCCTGAGAGGTCCAACAGGACCCCCCAAACCCTAATACCCCAAAAAGAGGAGCCCTTGGGGTCCCAGAGGGCCCCCCCAAACCCCAGTGGGTCCAATAGAACCCCCCC
>NW_023309364.1:0-1296 GCF_011077185.1 Oxyura jamaicensis
CCCCCCCCCCCCCCCCCCCCCCCCCCCGAGGCCGTGCTAACCGTGTCTGCCTGCTGCTGCCTCCGGGCCCTCTGGCCCTCACGTACCATTTGTATGATGGCGTCGGCCTCGGCCTCCAGCTGCCGGACGGCGGCCTGGATGCTGCCAGCCGCCCCGAGGCCCCCGGCACCTGCGAGGACGGGGCGTCAGCCTCCCCCAAAACTGGGGGTCCGGGGGGGGGGGGGGGGGGGGGGGAAAAAAAAAAAAAGGGGGGGGGGGGGGGGGGGGGGCGTTCCCCGCCCCCGGACCCCCCCCCCCCGCCCCGGGTTCCTTACCCAGGCGTCCGGCTTGCTTGGCTTTCTTGTGCGCGCGGCGGGTGTCGTCGCGGAGCTGGATGATGACCTGCAGGACGCGGAGGAAGAAGCGCTGCGTGGAGGTCTTGGAGGTGAGCACCGACATGGAGGGCAGCTGCAGCTCCCGCCCGCCCAGCGCCCGCTTCTGCGAGGCCACGATCACCACGCTCTCCGCCGTGTCGAAGCTGGGGGGTGGGGGGCGTCAGCAGGCGTTAAGAGGGGGTGGGGGGGTGGGGAGGGAGAAGGGGCGTCGGGAGGGGCGAGGGTTAAGAGAGGGGGAGAGAGGTAAGGGGAGGAGGCGGTGGTTGTAGTAGGGACACGAGGTAACAGGAGGGAAAAGGTACATCAGTAGGGCCAGGAGTTAACAGGAAGAGAAAGTTACATCAGTAGGGCCAGGAGTTAACGGGAGGGCCACGAATTAAGGGCATGACCAAGAGTTATCAGTAGGGCCAAGAGTTAACAGGAGTTAGATCAGGAGGGACAGGAGTTAACAGGAGGAGAAAGTTACATCAGTAGGGCCAGGAGTTAACGGGAGGGCCAGGAATTAATGGCAGGACCAAGAGTTGTCAGTAGGAACAAGAGTTAACAGGAGTTAGAATCAGTAGGGACACGAGGTAACAGGAGAAAGTTACATCAGTAGGGCCAAGAGTTAACAGAAGGGCCAGGAATTAATGGCAGGACCAAGAGTTATCAGTAGGGACATGAGTGAACAGGAGTTAGATCAGTAGGGACACGAGTTAACGGGAGGGCCAGGAATTAATAGCAAGACCAAGAGTTATCAGTAGGGACGAGAGTTAACAGGAGTTAGATCAGGAGGGACATGAGTTAACAGGAGGGCCAGGAATTAATGGCAGGACCAAGAGTTGTCAGTAGGGACACGAGTTAACAGGAGGAGAAAGTTACATCAGTAGGGCCAGGAGTTAACAGGAGGGCCAGGAATTAATGGCAGGACCAAGAGTTGTCA
>NW_023309365.1:0-2287 GCF_011077185.1 Oxyura jamaicensis
CCCCCCCCCCTGCCCCCAGGCCCTCATCTCCCTGCTGCGCGGGGAGCGCTTCGGCCCCCTCGCCTCCATCATCGTCTACTGCACGCGGCGGGAGGAGACGGCTCGCGTCGCCGCCCTCATCCGCACCTGCCTGCAAGGGGAGCGCCCCCCCGAGCCCCCGGCGGCCCCCCAGGACCACGGCGACGCGGGGAGGAAGAAAGAGCGAGGTGGGGAGCGGGCCTCACCCCCCCACACCCCTCCCACCCCCTCCCCCAGGTCCTTCCCGCGCCGAGCCGTGGCGCGGCACCCTCCTCCCCCCCCCCCCCCACAACCCTCACAGGGAAGGGGCCTTAATTAAGGCGATTAAAGCCGTACGATTCGCTCCCCCCCCCTTCCTTTTTGTCGCAGCGACCGGCTCCCGGCAGCCCCCGCAGTGGACGGCGGCCGCTTACCACGCCGGGCTGTCGGGCTCCGAACGCCGGCGGGTGCAGCGCGGTTTCATGGCCGGCCGGCTGCGCCTGGTGGTGGCCACGGTGGCCTTCGGCATGGGGCTGGACAAGGCGGACGTGCGCGGCGTGGTGCACTACAACATGCCCAAGAACTTCGAGAGCTACGTGCAGGAGATCGGCAGGGCCGGGCGGGACGGCCGGCCGGCTCACTGCCACCTCTTCCTGGACCCGAAGGCGAGGCCCTTAAAAAGCTCGAGTCTCGCCCCGAAACGTCGGGGAGCTTCTTTGGGGGTTCCCCCCCACCCCCCGCCCCGGCCCTCAACGCTGCGAGGGGACCCGAAGGGCCTCGAGGGGGGGTCCCGGCGGGCTCACCGCTGCCTCCTCCCCCCCTCCCCCCTTCCCTTCCCCTCTCGGCAGGGCGAGGACCTCCCCGAGCTGCGGCGCCACATCTACGGCGACACCGTCGACTTCTTCACCCTCAAGAAGCTGGCGCGGAAGCTTTTCTCCCCCTGCAAGTGCCGCGAGCTGCACCGCAAGCGCCGGGACCTCGGCGGGGTGAGGAAGGGGCCGGGCTCTTGGGGACGTGTCCCCTCCCCCGTGGGGGGGGGGACAGGAGGGGACGGTGCCACTGCTCCCGGTGCGCTGAGCCGGCCCCGGCCCCGCAGGACGCGGAGCCCGACGACGATGCCGCGGAGGAGCTGGAGGGCGGCGCGGCGCCCGGCGGGCAGCGGCCCCGGCGCCTGTGCCACATGCACGAGCGCGCCGTGCCCGTCCAGCGCACCGTGGAGGAGCTGGACCTGCGCGAGGAAGGTGAGCGGGGGAGGCCTCGCACCCAGCAATCCCCCCCCCCCCCCGGCCCTGCCCCGCTGCCCCCTTCCTCTGCCCTCCCCTCGCAGGCATCGAGACGCTGCTGTGCTACCTGGAGCTGCACCCGCGGCGCTGGCTGGAGCTGCTGCCCCCCACCTACTCCTCCTGCCGCCTGCAGTGCTACGGCGGCCCCCGGCAGCTCCGAGCCGCCGCGCGCAGGTACCGGGGCCCCTGGGGGCGAAGCTCGAGGGCCAAAAAAAAATAAAAAAATAAAATTGGGGGGGGGGAGCTGCCGAGAAGGGAAAGGCGCCGAGCTCCTTCCCGCGGCTCTCCCCCCCCCCCCCTCAGCTGCCCGCCCGTCGCCGTCTTCCTGGCCCGCGAGCGCCTGGCGGGGCGGCCGCACGCCGGCGCCAGCTGGCTGGAGTTCGACGTGGTGGCGCTGAGCGACTCCATGGGCTGGGAGGTGCCGCTGGTGAAACGCGCCCTGCGCCAGCTGCAGTGGGACCCGCGCCTGCGCCCAGGTATCATGGGGGGGACGAGGGAAGGGGGCGGGACCCCCCTCCCCAGGACCCCCGCGCCCCAGGACCCCCGCTCAACGCCTCGGCCGTGCCCGCAGGCGGCGGCGCCGGGGCGGGGAGCGGCGTCCTGGTGGAGTTTGGGGAGCTGGCCTTCCACCTGCGCGCCTACGGCGACCTCTCGGAGCGGGAGCTGGACGGCGTCTGCCGCTTCCTGCACCGCCGCGTGCTGGAGCGGGAGAGGGCGGCGCTGGGCCAGCTGCGCGCCTGCTTCAGGGCCTTCAAGAGGTGGGGACGGTGCCCCCAGCCCCCCCAAAAAAACCCCTGAGGGACCCCCAGCCCCCCGCTTCGGGTCCGTCCCGGCACCGCGGCGCGGGCTGACGGCGCTGCGGGGCCGCAGCGTGGCCTTCGAGAGCTGCGAGCCGCACCCCGAGCAGGAGGAGGAGGAGAGGAGCCGGCGCCTCCGGGCCCTGATCCGAGACTACTTCGAGAAGGAGACCCCCAGGGAGCCGGCCCCGAGCGGCTGCGAGGAGGAGG
>NW_023309366.1:0-7199 GCF_011077185.1 Oxyura jamaicensis
CATGATGACACCCAAGATAATCTGCTCCATAATAATAGAGCAGATTATCTATTATATGCTCCAAATAATCTGCTCCATAATGCATTCTGCAAAGGAAAGTAAATTGGTTTAACCTGTGAAGAAGGATAAGGGTATCTTCATAAAGCTATTTATAATCCTAATGAAAATATATTTGGACTAGTATGAAAAAGATGACAAAAACCTACAAGTTAGTAATGCTGTTAAAATTGTAGAATCATAGAATATCCTTAGAATATCCTGAGTTGGAAGGTATGCACAAGGGTCATCAAGTCCAACTCTTGGCTCCATACAGGGAAATCCCCAAATCAAATCATATGTCTGAGAGTGTTGTACAAACATTTCTTGAACCTTGACAGGCTTGGTGCCATGACCCTGAGACTCCCATGGGAGCTCATTCCAGTGCCTGATCACCCTCTCCGTTAAGAACCTTCTTCCTAATATCTATTCTGAATCTCCCCTGATGCAACTTCATGCCATTCCCTTGAGTCCTATCAGTGGTAACCAGACAGAAGAGATCAGTGCCTTCCCCTTCTGAGGAAGCTGTGACCATGAGGTCACCCTTCTCCATGGTCAGCCTTCTCTATACTGAACGAAGCAAGTGACTTCAGATGGTCCTCATATGTCTTCTCTTCTAGACCCTTGACCTTATTGCCTGCTAATATCAGTCATTATGGAAAACAGAACAAATAATCAAAAATATGTAATAAAATATTTCAGTAATATTATGAAACATTATTAAGCAGTGATAGAGAACATACAACAATTATAGGCTGTGATATTATTTCCTTCTTTGTTTTGTCTTCACTAAACAGAAAGTAATTGTGATTGGGTCCTTAAGCATACTGAGTATGAAACGGGAATGCTGCTTAATTAGGAAAATAGTTTTATTATTATTATGTGAGAAAAATCTCAAATAATTTTATTCAGACAGGATCTTCTGTGAAGCTTATTTTTTTTTGTGATTGCAATGGCAGGCGTCCTGTCAATCAGGAGAGCATTTTAGTAAACAAATCATAACCTTTTATTCCCTATTACCTGACGCCTGATCATCTCCCCTGTTTCCTCATTGGCTGAGTACTACAGGTTCACAAACTACTCAACGCTCCTCTATACCATATACGTACAATTTTTAATTTTTTCAATCCTTTAATTTCTCCTTTCTTATGTTTTGAGAACTTGTGATCTTTGTTTTACTGTTCTCACACTGCTCATCCTGTTTTTCTCAAGCTTCTACGTTATTTTGGAACAGTGAGGCCTTCTACTGTCCACTTACCTACTTAGCATTTCTCCTTATTATGACTACACAGCTACCTTGGAATAAAGAAAAATAATTCCCTACTGCAAAAACACAGCTTTGTTTCTCATGTTATTATTTATTTATTTTTATGGCATGAAATAGATGTATGAAATAGATATATTCATCAGTATGACCTGAGGAAACTTACCCTTTAGTTCTTAAGAAAAACTAGTCATAGAAGTCCATAAATTATTAGTAATCATCTTCCTTAACTTTTAGGAAAAAAAAAATAAAAAAATAAAAAAATAAAAAAAATTCAGAGCAGTACTAAAAGAAAGAAAAAGTAAAAAGGAAGGGAAAGGAAGTATGATAATAGATTTCCAATGTATTACAGACTGTTATAAATTATTTATGGCTTCTAGGAAATCATCTTGAAGAAGTCAGTTAAAACTGAAATAGGGACAACGGATTACTAGATGTTGGCAGTATATCATTTCACTGGAAAAGATTGCTTATAGGCAGTTTGGAATCTTTTTTATTTTTAGACACAGAAGGCAATATCTGGTAGTATCATCCAAGTGTTCCTGGCCTTGTCACAATGCAAGGATTGAACTACAACATCCTTTTCAGACCTACAGTTCTCTAATTTTGTGTACTTTTGCCACTACCTGCTTCCCTTTTGTACTACACAAACAAACAAAAACCATGTGTAAGCAACGATAACAACAAAGATTACACAAGGAAGATGAAGCCAAAAAGATTTAATGGTAGGTGATCAAAAGGTGAAGATATTAATGAAGGGATAAAAAATCCCCACATATTATATTATTATTTTTTTTCCTGCTGTGTTTCTTTTTTACTTTTTTTTTTTTTTCCTTTTAACAAAATATAGTTTAACAAAAATTGATTCATATTTATAAGTGGGATAAATTATTTAGCCGAATATTAGAAGATTTAGTGTTATTTTTCTATCTATCTATGTGGAATGCCAGTGTCTTAAATTTGAAT
Organism: Oxyura jamaicensis; assembly: GCF_011077185.1. NCBI lineage: Eukaryota > Metazoa > Chordata > Aves > Anseriformes > Anatidae > Oxyura > Oxyura jamaicensis. The sequence goes on from NW_023309366.1 coordinate 2,267, forward strand.
CTAGAACTTGTTAATGGCAGTTAGACACTAGCAGAAGACTTACAGAAGTAAATATTACTATTCACTTTCTTTTCAGACTAGCTGAAATAATGTGAAAATTGTATCCCCGTCAGACTGGTATTTTTATAGCATAACACTGTGGGTAGATGTATACAATAGGTCATGCTAAATTATCTAGGTTTATCAAAACTTGCTTATTTCTTTGTGATTCAATCTGGAGCTTATCTAACTATGCATAAATAGAAGGATTACTGAGAATGCTTTTAAGCTTCTGTATATAATTGCATACTGAGAATGCATTCTTATTTTGAGACTGGAGCAAAGAATGTGGGCCTGTCTTTTCCTGACATTGAAGGACTGATTTCTACAGGAAGAAAACCCAAGATCATAAAGACAGGAGCTGTGTCATGATCTGCTCCAGTCCTCAGTCTGCACCACGAGGCTATGTTTCTTACTACTAAGTGAAATAAGGCAGGAACCAACATGGGGTACACAGATCAAGAAGGATTCTCAGGATGATATCTCCAGCTGCCTAGTAATACTGTGATCCATAGCAGATTTGTCCTGGAAAGAGTTAACTGGCAATACAAAGCACAGCCAGGAAAAGAGCTAGCACTGAACTCATCCAGGAATAAAGACCTCTAACCTGTCCACTGGCTTCTTTTATTAATTAATATAGTAAAGTGATTTCTCAAGGAACAATCACAGCCTAAGTTACACCACATGAATCACAGATAAACTTTGACACTTCCATCAGTAGGTCATCTTTTGTCTGTAGGCCCTCATTATTCTTAAACAACAGTTAAACACTTAGGTATGTAAACTTAAGAATAACTGTAAATTCACATGAATATTCAATTATCATAAATAAAGTTATAATACGGGTTGTGACACCCTTCAACCTCAATTTTCCTCACCAGAGTAACTGCCTAAGGACACTAAGGGAATTGCTCAGTTAACTTATATATCGGAAAATTAATAAAATATTTTAATTATTATTAATAATATACTGGCATACTTTATTCATAATCTTAATTCCTAAAGACACAAGGATATTGAGAGAATGTGTTTGACATAAAAAGCTGGAAAGAAACTTCACCATTTTTTGGTGCTTTTTAGATATGTTTCTCTGCAAGAGGCAAGAGTATTCATTTCATGGAAATGCCACATCTTCAAACAGCAAGACAGGGAAACGATAAAGTTCTCATTTTCACACTGAAAGTTGAAAGATATTTTTGATCATGAACCATGTTTATTACAGAAAGGAATATTTCACAATCAAAATTGTGACAAGCAGTCTGCTATTCCATACCAATTAATTTAAACTTTCATAGCAGCAGGGCATGCGTTGTTGTATGTTAATTGGAAATCAAATTCATATATGGTAACATAAGTTAAAAATCCTGTTTGGCTTGGTAAGGAAAATGTATATCTGTTAAAATATTTAATATCCAGTAAATCTTTTTGCATGTTTACTAGAACCACATAAGTTTTAAAACCTGAACATTTAAATATGATAAAATGTCATTAAAAGTAGATTCTACATTTTTTCAAGGCAAAAGAGGAGCATAATTTACACATATTAATCTACATAGGTATTTTGTTTCTTAATCCAATCTTTTGGGTGCCTAGAAGCCTACAGCCAAAACAGAACAGTTACCATTGTCATAAATTTGCTGTTTGATATAGAAAACAAAACAAAACAAAACAAAAGATTTGGTTAGGAATCTATTTTGCCATGAAAATTGGGCCTACAATTCCCTCACTAACAGTAATATAAAAACTACATCTTCTAAAATAAAAGAATAATACTATGCGTAATAGTAGGATGCAGTCTGGGAAAACTTCATATTCATCTGATTAATAGGTATCTTTCATCATATGTTCATTATACAATGTTTAACTTACTTTAATTCTACATGTGAGGGTGTATTGTAAGGGTCTACATGTAAGGAGGACAAATTCTTGAGATGGATATGACTATAGATTTCTTTACAGTAAGGATACCGGTGAAGAAGACCAAGCAAAATTTAAAACTAAAAGCAAGAAGAATAGCTGGAATGAAAAGTTTATCATAACATAAACTAGAATAAATAACTTTTTGAATTATGACAATTGGCAGTGATGTAGTTCCCATTGGTCCCAAAACAGATTGTTTGTTTTCTGCCCTCTTGGCTGTCATTCTGTTTAAATTTCAGGCTTGCAGTTCTTTTTGGAGACTTATGGATTTTCAGATCACTGCAGCCTGGAGTTACTGCGCCAGCTAGGTGCAGTCACCTCCAGATAGGAATATGCTTCCCAAATCAATGACAGTAGCTCTTTTGCTCTGCCCTTAAAAGACATACTACAATGACATACAAAGAAATAGAGTGTCTTTCTTTGTGTTAGTCTGACTAAAGATTGTCACACTACTTATAAAAATAAATAAATAACAATTAATAAATAATAAAGTATGAAAGAATTTTGAGCCATAGTTTTAGAATAATAAGATATTTCATGTGTGGCAGTAAAGATCCTCAAAGGAAAATATAGTCTGGTGATGCAGTGTTTAAAAATACATATAACTTCAGGTTGCCAACATTTGATTAACACTAAGAGATCTTATTTCTTCTAGACCAAAACCAGTTTCTGTGTGAAAATGAATCTCGTACAGAGAAGACATAATACTAATTATTCTTTACAGACATGCATAAAAAAGGACGAAAGTAGATTTACATACATCCATCTAAACAGGGAAAATATGAATGACCTGATCCTGTTTGTAAAAATCATTTATCAGAGAAGGAAACCCTTCTTGTGGTCTTTTCGTTTAGTTGGCTCCCAGACCCTCCAGTATCTGGTAGTTAGACATTTCATACTGCTCCCTGGCTTGAAGTGTGCTGTATAAGTGGCTGGGATGGAAGTTAACCTTCATAGAAGCTCATATAGAATCACAGAATGGGACCATGTTGTTTTTTGTGGCTACAGCAGTGTTGATAACACACCAGTGTTTTGGCTATTGCTTGCACAGCATCAAAGCTTTCTCTGTTTCTCCACTCTGAAATCAATTAGGCTGGGGGTGGGCAAGAAGTTGGGAGGGGACACAGCCAGAACATCCAACTCAATCTGACCAAAGAGATGCTGACATTTGACATTGTGCTCAGCAATAAACTCTTCAGGAGTAAAGGATGAAGGTTGTCTTCCAATGTAGCTATTGTTTGGAAAGTGATCGCTGCTGTCTTTGTGGGAAGAGGTGGTTAGAGGTTGTCTTTGGATATCTTGTTTCTTTTCCTCTTTCCTTCACAAATTGAGCTGTCTTTATCTTGACTTACAGGTTTTCTCTCCAGTGTCCTGCTAGAGAGGGAGTGAATGAGAGTCTGTATAGGTGCTTATTAGGTGCTCTCAGAATATATTGAGAAATTGAGTTTATTACAAGTGTAGGATAAATTATGGTCATCATGCACATGGATGAGTTGCTGTATATTGATATCCAGTATCAAATATGATCCAAAATCTATGAGAGAGATACACAAACCTGAAACATCACCTGGAAAACAGTTAAAATTGCCAACAGCTGAATCAAGCCCCAGAAGTAGAACAGAGGTCTCAAACATCCTGTCTTATACCCGACAGTCTCCTTAGGACTTTCAGGTATCTCAGAGCTTCTCAGCATGAACTATAGGTGGAAAAGGAATTGCAAATCTCAAATGGGCAATGGAATTAAGCTTCTGAAATTAGACTTCTGAATCTCAAATTGAATATCACCAATAATAACTGAACTCCTCCAAATAACTTTCTAATATCAACTACAAAATACATAAATCTAAAAAATCTATATAATTCAAAAAAACAGTGAACATCAATAGCAAAAACACATGAAAAGAAAATGAATGTGTAGGTAGCAGAATCTGAAAATACCACCATGAAAAGATTGGGTTTAGTGGGTGTAAAACCAGCTTCCATTAAGTTAGTATATTTATAGAGTAATCCTCTGACAAGATGTCAAAACATGAGAGGAATTCCTGAAAATGAACCCAATTACAATGTAGAAGTTAAAATTAACTTTCAAATTGTAAAAACAACAAATTCTACACATTGGTATTTTTTAATGCAAATAAAAAAATCTGAAAGGAAGACTGGGTGCCCTTCAAGAAAGAAATCTTAATGGCTCAGGAGCAGTCTGTCCCCACATGCCCAAAGACGAGCCGGCACGGAAGAAGACTGGCCTGGCTGAACAGAGAGCTGTGGCTCGAGCTTAGGAAAAAAAAGAGGGTTTATAATCTTTGGAAAAGAGGGTGGGACACTCAGGGGGAATACAAGGATGTTGCGAGGCGGTGCAGGGACAAAATCAGAAAGGCCAAAGCTCATGTGGAGCTCAATCTGGCCACTGCTCTTAAAGACAACAAAAATGTTTTTATAAATACATCAATACCAAAAGGAGGACTAAGGAGAATCTCCACCCTTTACTGGATGCGGGGGGAAACTTAGTAACCAGAGATGAGGAAAAAGCTGAGGTGCTTAACGCCTTCTTTGCCTCAGTCTTTAACAGCAAAACCAGTTGTTCTCTGGACGCCCAGTACCCTGAGCTGGTGGAAGGGGATGGGGAGCAGAATGTGGCCCCCACAATCCACGAGGAAATGGTTGGCAACCTGCTACAGCATTTGGATGTACGCAAGTCGATGGGGCCGGATGGGATCCACCCGAGGGTACTGAAAGAACTAGCAGAAGAGCTGGCCAAGCTGCTTTCCATCATTTATTGGCAGTGGGACCTCCCCCTGGCTATTGGGAGAGGTCCCACTTGACTGGCGGCTAGCAAACGTGACGCCCATCTACAAGAAGGGCCGGAGGGTAGACCCGGGGAACTATAGGCCTGTTAGTTTAACATCAGAGCCAGGGAAGCTCATGGGGCAGATTATCTTGGGTGTCATCATGCGGCAGTTGCAGGGCAAGCAGG
>NW_023309367.1:0-4716 GCF_011077185.1 Oxyura jamaicensis
TTTTCTGACAAGCTCCTCTTGAATGCAAAACATCCCACCTAATGATATTGGATGTGTGTTGCTTCCTCTGATGCTCTTTGTCATTTCCTGGTATATGCTGTGCTTTTGCCCCCCAGAAGGCAACTCCTGAGTGGCAGGTAGGGAGGCCCAAGTATTTCCAGGCAACACAGTGTGGGCAGAAGACTCAACTCTCGTGCTGGAAGAGTCCAGTAAAGGCTAATGATGTCAGTCTGGGTGACTCCCTAGGGGCTCTTTGGGGCCCTTTTGGCTACAGGTGACCCAGCTCCTGCCTGTGACCCTACCCCTCCTGACACTGCCCTCAGGGAAAACCTGCTGGCCTGTTTTGCCTCCTCCTGCTCTGACCCACGGATATCTGTATAGGGAGAGAGGTTGTGCAGGGCCTTTCTGGATCTCAAAAGAAAGACCCAACAGGAAACCAATTGTCTGTTTTAGTACAGTAGAATAAGAAGAGGCATATAGACAGTGAGTAAATCTTTCAGGTGCTGGAACCCTGCTTTTGTGTAGCATCAGACAGAACCATGTGGGTTTTCCCAAGACACACAGTACAGTTCCTGTCCATAGAGAATTCCTTCTTTACTCCCATACCATTATGCCTCCCATTTTTATTTAAAAAATACAAAATAAAAAAATCATACATCTTCTTCTTGCCTGGTGGAAGCTTATTTCTGCTTGACACCCACCAGTACTCACCACAGGAGAGCATGGTGTACTCCAGCTAATTCCCTTACTACTGATACTCACACTAACAGATGGGATTCTCAAGCACTAAGTGCAAGGCCCATGAGCTGATGTCTTCCCAAGAGCCCTGGTTCTAGTGACTTCTGCAAGACTCCCAGTGCACGTCCCCTCTCAGTGCAGTCACTCTAGGTACCACATAAAAGAGTGTATTTCACCCATATGCTGCCCAGAAACTCTGCTCGGGTTGTTCACAGGTAGGGCCTCAGCTGAGTGCACACTGTGTCATGTTCATGCACATGTTCCTCTCTTTTGGGCTCTTGCCTCTACTGCAGCTGAATGGGACAGAGATAACATTCCCCACAGAAGACCCTAGGGTGCAGTGCTCTGCACCTGGAGCTAGAACAGCATTGCCATCTAACCAATGTTGAGGCTATAGTGGAGCAGTGCTGGCACAGCATCAAGACTCTCTCCAAGCCCCCCAAAGCCAGGAGGTAGGCAGTGGGCAAGAGGTGGGGAGGAGACATCACCAGGGAAGCTGATCTAAACCATCCAAAAGGCTATTCCATACTGGATGATGTCACATTCAGCAGTAAAGTTGTGAAAGGGGAAGGTAAAGAGGGGGCTGTTATGTTCCTCAAAAGGATGGCATTAGCTTTATGTACAGGGAGAATGGCTGAGAAATCCTGCCCGCTTCAAGAAGGCTCAGCCCTGCATGGATCTGCTGCCAGTGTGGTGTCAATGGAGTCTGGGGTGGGACAGAGGTCCCCCATGGGGAAACCAATGCCACACATACTTTTTGACTCATGGGCCTGGTGCTGAGTCACACGGGCTGAAAACTTGTGAAGAAGTGGCATTGAATCAGAGGAACATGGGTCCTGGTTTTGCTGTGCTTTGGGAGGAAGGACAGACCCTGTGAGCGTCACGGGGAAAGCCAAACAGATATTTGTATTGTCTACTTCCACTTCACTTGAAGATGCAAAGGAGATGAAGTTGGACTCTGGAGATGAAGCGTACTTACCCTGGGGCCAATGGGTGCAAGTTCAGAAATGCTTTGTTCTAGTTACATATATATGGAAGAAATATTTACCCTGAAGGTGGTTGAGTCCTGGAGCAGATTGCCAAGGATCTTCATCCTTGGAAGACTTCAGACGTTGCCTTGACTTGATCCTGAGCAACCTGATCTGATGAGACCTGCTCTGAAAACAGGGTTGGACTATGTGGGTGCTGGAGGTGCAGCCTGTGATCCTCTGGAGGGTTTCTCAGATGACCTCTTGCTGAGACTGCTCAGTAATAATTGGGCAACATGTCAGCCTTGGAGCGATGCTGCTGTTAGATCACTACTATTTCTGTTAAATCCCAGTGTGACCCTTGATCTCATACTGATATCACTCATGACATCAAAAGCAGGTGGAGGAAACAGCACACATGCACACTGCTGCTCATGTAAAAAAGATGCATGCACTCATGAGTGCACACACAGGCACCCTTAGATCCATACTGAAGTATACTCAGGCACACACACAAGGAAATAGGTGTGCACACACAGCAAAGAGTCTAAAGGCTGATCTCCTGATGTCCAGGGTTGTGATCTTACTTTCTACTGTTTCTGAAGAAACATCCTGGCTTGCTGATGCCCTGCTGTGTTGTTCGTCCAGAAGATATCGAGTGGTGGACAACAATGAATCCTGGAATCCTGAGCAGCAACTCCATCTCCTCCTTCCTCCTGCTGCCGCTGTCTTCCCATAGCAGTGGGGGAAGGTCTACATACAAAGTGGTCTCTTTTGTTGCTGCTGGATTTGTCTGAGAGCTGAGAGCTGCCGCTCTTCATCCTGGTCTCAGACATCTACATCTTGATCCAGACTGGGAATACACTTGTGATGGTGGTGCCTAACCAGCACTTGCACCCTCCCATGTAGTTTGTCTTTGGCAACCTCTCCGTTCACTGACATGTGCCATGTCCTGGTCAGGATGCCACTTATGGTTTTAGATGCTTTCTCTGTAGAGAGGGCAATTTACTTCTGTAGCTGTGTGGTCGGGCTCTTAATCACCTACTAGTGAACCTAAACTGGAATCTCCTCTTCACACTCATGGCCTACAACTGATCTGTGGCCATCTGCCACCCACTGCAGTACTACAGGGCCATGGGAGGGAAGGTGTGTGCCTGTCTGGTGGGAGGCCTGTGGGCTGAGCTCCTGCTCCCCTCCTTGGCACAAGTGGCACTCACCCTTCATTTGCCCTGCACTGGCCCTACACAGTCACTGGCAGCTTCTGGGACTTGCTACCTGTCACGCAGCTGGCCCCTGCAGAGAGCTTCTGGACTGCTGTGCTCCTTGAATACAATAGCACCACCAGTTTTCCTGTCCTCCTTGAGTTGGACAGCAGGGTGCTCCTGCTGTCCCTCTGGACATATACCTATGAGGAGACACAAGACACTGTCCACTCACTCTCACTTGGCTGCGGTTGTGTTGTGCCTGGGGCCATATTCCCTCCTCTACACCCACAACGTTGTCAACGTCTCCCTGAACGTAACTGGTGCCCAACTTCTACAGTACTCTGATGCCCCTGCTTCATGACAGATGATGAGGGAGGCAGTGAGGAGATCAAACCTCGAAGCACTGCACCTTTTGTGGGGGGTAAGTAGTGCTGTAGCCATCTTTATGCCAGCGAGGTTCTAAGATTGGGGACCATGTCAACTGGGATGCTAAGAAAATGGGAGGTAAGCAAGAGGCATACAGAGACCCTCACCAGAGAAAACAAATACAGAGGTGATGACGAGACAAACCTCACAATTCACACCAGTTGTTGGCCTATCAAGAAGCCACAGGTGCCACTGCCAGGAAGATCAACCTGGGCCTTGCAACTGCTACAGCTCTGAGCTGGGATGGGTGTGGGACAGACCTATACAAACCCATGAGGGGACATGCAGGGCAAGAGGAGCCGGGAGGAGCACATGAGGGGAGGTAGAGCAAGGTATAAAAGGAGCCGCTCCACGTGCTTGTGTGCCTGGGCCCTGTGCCTGAACACCACCATCTGTTCTGTTGTCTTCCAGAATCTTTCCTTACCTCTGCGTAATCTCACTCTGTCCCATGCACATGTGCTGCAAGGAGAAAGTGCCAGCTCCTGGTGGAGCGACAGGAGTGGATTTGGTGCCAGCTGCTCAAGGCAGGCTTGGCAGGAGGACACCCCTTGCCAGTGCTATAAGATGCTGGAGCCAGGGGAGTCTGCAGCTCCTGGAGCAGGGAAAGGAGATCTCAGCCTCCAGGCAAATGTGTCAGGAGTGGTTTGGGCCCCCAAAAGCATCTACTGTGGGTACTGGCCTGGGTGTATATTCCTCAAATGGGCCGTGCATGTCCCTGTCTGTGTGTCTCGCAGGTATGTCCTCAGTTTCTGTAACAGTGCAGACTGCAGAGGGGAAAGCGGCAGCTGCCCACCCTTGGCCTGGGCAGAAACACTCCACTGGTGACACCAGCTCCATGCACAGTATCAGTTGACGAGGCCCCGGGACTCGGGATGCTGTCGGGGTGACATGTCCCAGGGTACCAGCATACGACCCGTTCCTACTGACGGCTTTCTGCAGTTGCGGTGGCGCCACTCATAGCTGTGGCACCAGCGATCCGCAGCAACGTCCTCCCCGGCCCGGCCCGGCCGTCTGATCACCCCTCCTGCTGGGGACGCTGCAGACGGGCAGCTGCTTTCTCACCACCCTCTCCCTCTCCCACGCCTTTTCCCTCCCCTCTCCCGTGCCGAAGGACGTGCCTCAGCCTTTCCCCGCACACCTCGGCGTCCCGGGCTGGGCTGTAGGACGGGCAGAGCCCCGCTGGCAGCAGCCGAAGCCCTGCCCGCCCACAGGCGCCCGGCACTCGCAGCCCGGGCCAGCCCCCGAGCGGCCCCGGGGCGGCGGCGGCGGGGAGGAGGCGCCGCGGGCGGAGCAGAGCCGGGGCTGGCGGGGGCAGCGCGGCGCGGGCGGCGGAGCGGCGGGATGCGGCAGGGCCGGGCCGCAGGGCTGGCGGGGCTGGC
>NW_023309368.1:0-14958 GCF_011077185.1 Oxyura jamaicensis
AAAAAAAAAAAAAAAAGAAAGAAAAGAAAAGGAAAGAAAAGAAAAGAAAAGAAAAGAAAAGAAAAGAAAAGAAAAGAAAAGAAAAGTATTTGTGCAGCACGTATCATGTGGATACTCTTCCTCTTTGGATCAAGCTAAGCTAAGAAATTCATTTAACCTTTTAGAGTCAAGTTTGATGGACCCAAGGTGACACTGTATTTTTTCACTGTGCAGTACAGTTTATGATTGTAATAAACCAGAAGGAAAAATTGATGTTGACAAAGATTATATATATATTTTTCTTCTCCTTCTAATACAACAGAAAAGTGACAAATGTCACTTTTAAATAGTGGTCGCCTCACGTACAATATAAGGACAAGGTTAGTCATCAATCATGTCTTTTCATAAGACTTCACTGATGAGTTTGACTTTGGACCTGCAAACTTTGAACCTTGTTTCAGCTTTTATCCCAGAATCATAGATTCATTCATTTGTTCATACATTCATGGATTTTTAAGGCCAAAAGTGACAATTACAATCATCTTGTGTGACCTCTTACATTACACAGGCCACAGAGTCCAAGCTTTCATTCTTCCTACCCCTACTTCTTTCACAAATGTTTTCACATTATTCTTTTGCGCTAGCTTGCTAAACTCATTCTGATGATTAAACCTTGTTCAGTACTGCCTCTACCTCCACCCTCCACTTCTTCTTGTTTAGGATGTCCTCTTGTCATGAATCTCTCACAGAATAATCCTTGAATAAATCTTTCTACTAACAGGACTTACAGTTATTGCTTGTTAAATACAGAGAATGTCACCACAGGCTTTTAAAAAATGCATATCATCTCCTAGTGTTTTGTCACTAGAGTTTGTCCCCCTGACCCTAAATGTTCATCAACTAATCTCTCGAAACATATATGTTTAAGAAATGTTCCTTCAGAAAACATTTTCTTAGTAAACATGGAATTGAAGGTACCATTTTAATTCATATCCATATCTGACACTTCTCCAAGCCTCACACTTCCTTTTTCCCTTTCCATCTCTCAAGTCTACCGGAGCTTGTCTATTTCCTTCTGTTTGCCTCATAAAAGTTTAAATGCAAAGGACTTCTCAGTTCACAGGTAAAATAAATTGTCAGTGTGTGCCTAGTAACAATTTTATTCCTTTTATTCCCCCCCACCCCTCATACAAAAATTAATGGGATGCACCAATCTGCCATTGTGTCCTTGACATGTAATTTGTTATAAATAATAATACAAATGACTACAGGGAAAGCTACTACTGCTAGGAGTGCATCAGTTTGCCAGCATGGGGATAAATAAGACAGCTCTCTCTGTGGGTGACTCTGTCATCACGTTTTGTACTGGCGCTACCCAGCAGGCTTAACAATGTGAGTCCTGTCATGGCTAGTCTCAAAGTTTCTTCAGAGAAAAGCTGGAGGGCTTTTTAAAGAGAACTAACTAAAACGAGTTAAAAATAAGTGGCTCTCCAATGGGCTGCTGTGTTGAATGTATTTAATTGCCCACAAGACACATATCTTCCCTTCTTCGTATTATTGAATAAACCTGCTGCCTTTCTATGGTACAGCAGCTACTCAGGTTTTATCTTCTACAGAGACAAGCTCTATTTTTTTTTATTATTATTATTTATTTTGTTATAGGGAATGAGGAAAGAAAGGAAATCACAAGAACAACTGTCAATGCCAAGGATGGGAGAAAGGGTTGTGCTGTTGTTCAAGTGCAAACCTCAGAATTGAAAGTCCTGGAACATACAGTAGTTCTGTCCCATATATGTGGGGGTAATTTACTTGGATTTAGCAATAAAATAGAAAGATTTACAGATTTTTTTATTATTATTATTATTATTTTTTTTTTTTTTCTATCTCCTATTATTGAAATGGACTTAACCTCCTTTCACCATTTACTTGCTGGTAGTTCGTTAATAACTCCTGATTATCATAGTATCACTTAGGAAATCCCATTTAAATGAGATATCATTATGAAAATTGTTATACAAATAAATATAGTGTAATCATCAGGTTTTTCTTGTTTGTTTTGTTTTCTCTTTTTTTTTTCACTTTTGAACATTATTTTCTATGAAAACACATGAATTTTCTACATCTCTCTAGTGGACTGCCAAAGGAAATATGCTACAGAATCAGAATAGTGAAGCAGAACATTTATCAGATCATAGGCACTGTAATACTGCCTGCCTGTCAGTCAAGGATTAAAATTTATACTTGTCATGTTGATTTGCATTTGTTTGTTTGTTTGTTTGTTTGTTTTCCTAAAAGAGACTTTTTTCCTTGTGTTTCTTGGCATACTGGAAAGTATAATTCTGATGATCCTATATTCTCTAAAATGTAAATGACCTTCATGGAGGCTATGAATAATGCAATTTTTCAAAAATCACATATCATTTGGGTCATTATGAAGATGTAGTCTGTTGAAAGAATACATACTATTTCAAGGAAGAAATTCCCCATACCTGGAATTAGTATAGTCCAGTAAAAAAAAAGGCAAGAAATATGAAACTGTGCATTTCAGACTTAATGATTAAAAAACAAACAAATAAACAAACAAAACCAAGCCATAAATAATTAAGCAAATGTTTCATTCTAAAATAGTATATTTGGAAAGATTCATTCCAAACAGTTTTTTTGTTCGTTTGTTTGTTTTGTATTTATTTATTTAGATTTATGATGAAAATATGAATATTGAGGTACTTGTATTTCCCATAGAACATTAATTTTCCTCATCTTATTATTTATTTTTGACATTACTAAAAAGCCTCAGAGCAACTATTGTGAAAGCATCTATATAAATGTAGATAATAGTCTGCTTTAACCACCAATGATTTTCAATTGAAATAGGTTTTATTAGCAAGTTATATTATCTGCTCCAAAAGTTCAAAAAAACAAATTATTTTCCCTTACAGAAAGGACGTAATTGTAATCAATGGCAGGTACTTTCAAGAACACTGTATCCTTCACTGCTCAAGCAGGTCTCCCATTTCCTACTCACACTCATAGACACTCATCCTATTATGTAGTGAGAACATGATATTCTAGGTCTAGTACATTTTTCTGCAAAAGCAGGAATACATAGATTTCAGTGAGGTTTATGAGGCAGGATCAATGTCATGAATTGCCTTTAACCACCTCATAATAGAACACTCCCATGACGGAAATATCTCACAGGAAGTGACAGGGTGAGAGGGCATCAAATCTATTACATTCTTTAGTAGCTAGAGGAATAAATAATAACAACAATAATAATGATAATCTCTTCAGCTAAGGATTGGAATAGGAATGCCAGAACGTTTTGAAATATCAATAAAGTTTGTCAGTATCTCTCCCTAACATTCTAAAAATACAAATTGCAAAGTGAGAACCCAAAGCCCATCATAAGTATTAAGAGGACAACTGATTTTCTGAGGAACCACTAGGTATTCGCAGTTTACATCAAGACGAGGAGCCACAAGGGCTTAAAACTTCAGAAAGTGTGGGTGTTTAGTTTGCTTCTTTATGTGATTTTAATGCCTGCCTTTAAATTCCTGCATCCAGAAGTAAAAATAAAAATAAAAAAGTTTACATTTATATGCAATTTTTTATGTTTTCACTTCCAGTTTGATACACAACAGAGAGAGATAAGAGTTCTAAAATAATGTTAGCATGTACTGACAATCTTTATGACACTGTTTTAAATATTGCTGAATAAAATAAAACTTTAAGGTAAAAGAAAATAAATAAATAAATAAATAAAAACTGAGTAGCTGCCAGAATTAGAAAACTGCAGATTTTCAGAATTGCATCCTACATAAGAAAACATCAGGTTTCTCTTCAATCTCTGTGGATAGACACTAATGATTTAATCCATTTCTTCTACCAAAAACTGTTCCCTCTCCATTGATGAGGAATGGCTGCATAAAACTAATAAATAAATAAATAAATAAATAAATAAATAAATAAATAAAAAGTCTTTCTAAACAGACTTTAAAATTGACAGCTTTGATCTTCAGGTTCCACTTTGTTGTGAAATTTAGTTGTAGATGGACTGACTCCTTTCCAGGAGCTTGGAGCTACTACAAAATATTATAATACAACCCAAATACAAAGTACAAATACTCTGAAATAGCACATGATCCACTTGGTAAAGTAGGACTAGAAAATCTCTGTTACAGACACACATCTCGGTGTGACCACAGAATTCTGTTCAAGCTGCCATTGGGAATGTTACAGGGAATAATGTTATGGGAGGGAATACAGCATAGACAGTGACCTTCATCTGAGGGAGTAGTTGCTGCAAATGCTGAAGTGAGATGAAAAAACACATCCTTGAAGCATGTGTTTGATTCCTAATCTGATATTAGAAATGGTGTAAATTTAATTCAAGGATTAATCTTCTCTATTTCCTGTTTCCTTATTTTTCTGTCCACTGATATTCATCCCTTTAAGCAAACAACCTTTCTTTCTCTTCCATTTTCCCATATATTTTCATTTGTGTCATCCTTTCAAGTGTAGCATTCCTCCCCCTCTTCCCAGTTTACTTTAGAAATAAATCAATATCTTTCAAAAGTGGATGCTGTGTGTATTCAAAGAAAATAGCAAAAACTTGACTGTGGACAAGGCGAATGTTAAAACATAATGAAATAGGATGAAAAGATTAGTGTGAGAAGCAACCTGCTAAAGTTTCTGAAATAAAAGTAATAATGAAAAGTTTTTTATATCCATCAAATGCAAGAAACTTGACAGAGAGTATATGGGATTTTCAAATGACCAAGATGTACAAGAATCACACAAGGAAGATAATGTCATAACAGAAAAGAAAAATGAATTCTTCATATCCATGTTCGCTGTAGAGAAGGGAGGGGAACTGTTGCTTCTCTATGCTTGAATGTCATTCTCAAAATGAAGTGTCAGCATAGGAGATTTGAGACATACCAGTAAAAAGTAGCAGATCATCAGGACCAGATAGTCTGAAAAGAAATCAAATATATAATTGCTGAATTAACTATGTTTTAAACCCAGATGCTTCAGGATCATATATACGAGGTAAGAAAAGGGAAAAAAAAAAAAAAAAAAAAAAAGAAAAAAAAAAAAAGATAAGGGGGTTTCATTGCTTATAAAGAGGTCTTGTTCAAAAACTGAAATAATACCCCCTCAAAGTTCTTGTTTACAGGAACTGTTAACTCCTGTCTAGAACTTAAGATTGCATTAAGAATTACATGCACACCTTCCACTAGTAGATATTTAAGATATTTATTGTTTTTCATTTAAAAAATAAAAAAAAAAAAAAAGAAGAAAGAAAGAATTCCATATTTAGGAGAACACCTTAGCAGTTTAATTAATGCAGAGACACTTCTTTTTAATAATCTGATCATTTAATAATTTAATATATTTTTGTACCTAAAAGTCTATATATTCATGGTTGCTTTCTTCTATCCACTCCATGATGTGGCAGCTATCAGCTCAGACTTCCTGCTCTGATCATTAAGCAAACAAATTGCAACAACATTAACAAAAAAGGTCTCCAAAACTGTATCTAATTATTGTTCTTTTAAGGAAATGCAAAATTCATTGCTAACAACATGGCAATTTTCCAATCAAACATTTATTTTGGTCGCAAAGGCAGAAAACATCTGAAAGCAAAAAGACATTTTGGCAATAGCAGCTTTAACAGAGCTCACTACACAGAGGCTTCTGTTGCTGTGAAACATTGGGCTTTGAAGGGTAATACTAATTCAAGTAGCATAGCACTGCATACAGGTAAGGGGCCCAAAGACCTTGAATGTTGAAAAGAACTACAGATCTTCAAAGTCACACAAACAGACAAACAAACAACAACAAATAAATAAATAAATAAATAAAATGTGGTGTGTAATGGAGACCTGAATAATGTAAAAGCTTTTGTCAGTGAGAAAGAGGGAGGGTGAATGAGGGGTGTCAAGATAAGGGAGAAAGTGCAGGAGAAACAGAGAGAAGCAGAATATGATTTTCAAACATTGTAATCAGGTGTGCGTTGTCATCTCTTGCCTAGGTTTCACAAACAACAATATTCAGACTTAATGAGCAGCTTAATGTTATTGCTGGACTGAGAAAGTCATTAAGGCATTATTTTCAAGCTACAGGTGAGGTAAGAAGGATGGCTGTTTTGTATTTTAGATTTCATGGTTAGGCACTGCAGCAGGCTCCCCAGGGAAGTGGTTGTGGCACTGAGCCTGCCAAAGTTCAACAAGTATTTGGACAACACTCTCTGAAATATGGTTTGATTTTTTGGTTGGTCCTTTGGGGATTCAGAAGTTGGACTCTATGATCCTTGTGGGTCCCTTCCAAATCAGATATCCTATTATTCCAAAAATAATGGAATATTATTATGCTCCAGCAAAATAATATAATACTATTTTTATATATTTATTTATATATATTATTTAATATATAATAATATAATATTTTGCTGGAGCAAAACTGGTCATGACTGTTGGCAAAAAATGCATGATTAACATTTGAAAAGAAAATAAAAATATATGGAATTTAGAAAACTGTGTGGATGTATAATGACTTAGGAAACAAACTAATAAATTAGAAAGATAATGTAATGAAAGGAAGTACTTGGTGGCAGAGCTCAAGGAGGAGGTGGAGAGGTTGAGGGCCATCAGGGAGTGCGAGCGGGAGATAGACTGGTGGAGCAACTCCCTGCAAGGCCTGAAGGAGAGGCACCGGGGTGAGACTCCCCTAATGGGGGTGGACCCCCTGCCCAGTCACTGTCGGGCAGAGAGAGGGGACCTAGGAGTTGAGGAGGAGTGGAGACAGGTCCAAGCTCAGTGTTGCAGGAAACTCCCCCCACCGCCTGCTCCACCTTCCCAGGTGCCCTTATGCAACAGGTTTGAGGCCCTGAAGCTCAAGAGAGCGGTGGATGAGGGTGTGACAAAAAAGTTAACCAGGAAGCCTAGGGTGAGGAAGTCTGCTCCACGCCTCAAGACTGCTCCCACCAAGAAGGAGAGAAGGGTGATTGTGGTGGGCGACTCCCTTCTCAGAGGAACGGAGGGCCCTATCTGTCGGTCAGGCCCTATCCATAGGGAAGTCTGCTTCCTCCCTGGGGCCAGGGTCAGGGATGTTTCCAGAAAGCTTCCCAACCTGGTTCGCCCCTCTGATTACTACCCGCTACTGATAGTCCAGGCTGGCAGTGATACAATTGATGAGAGAAGCCTACAGGCTATCAAACGGGACTTCAGGGGGCTGGGACAGTTAGTGGACGGAGTGGGAGTACAGGTGGTGTTTTCGTCCATTCCTACAGTGGCAGGGAATGGTTCAGAAAGGACACAAAAAGCCCACCTGATAAACACGTGGCTCAGAGGCTGGTGCCAACACAGAAGTTTTGGGTTCATTGACAAGGGGGCACTCTACTCAGCACCTGGCCTGATGGCAGCAGATGGGTCCCAACTGTCCCCAAGGGGAAAAAAGATTCTGGCCCAGGAGCTGGCAGGGCTCATTGAGAGGGCTTTAAACTAGCTAAGAAGGGGGGCGGGGATGAAACAAAGCCTGTTGGAGGTGTGCCAGGGGGAACAGTGGCAAGGCTGAGGAAGAAGGCTAAGGCCCAGCTGAAGTGCATCTACACTAATGCACGCAGCATGGGAAACAAGCAGGAGGAGCTGGAAGCCATTGCGCAGCACGCAGGCTATGACTTGGTTACCATCACGGAAACGTGGTGGGACCACTCTCATGAGTGGAGTGCTGCAATGTCTGGCTATAGGCTCTTCAGAAGGGACAGGAAGCATGGAAAGGGTGGTGGAGTGGCTCTCTATATTAGAGAGTGTTTTGATGTCATCGAACTCGAGGCTGGGAATGACAAGGTGGAATCGCTATGGGTTAGGATCAGCAGAAAGGCCAACAAGGCAGGCATCCTGGTGGGGGTCTGTTATAGACCGCCAAACCAGGATGAGGGGACGGATGAGGAGTTCTACAGGCAGCTGGCAGAAGTTGTGAAATCATCAGCGCTTGTTCTTGTGGGGGACTTCAACTTCCCAGACATATCCTGGAAACAACACAGCCCAGAAAAAGCAGTCTAGGAGGTTTCTGGAGAGCGTGGAAGATAGCTTCCTGACACAGCTGGTTAGTGAGCCTACCAGGGGAGGTGCCCCGCTAGACCTTCTGTTCACTAACAGATAAAGACTGGTGGGAGATGTGCAGGTCAGGAGCTGTCTTGGGCAGAGTGACCACAAAATGGTAGAGTTCTTGATACTCGGCGAAGTCAGGAAGGAGATCAGTAAAACCGCTGTCTTGGACTTCCGGAGTGAACTTCGAGCTGTTCAAGACACTGGTTGGCAGAGTCCCTTGGGAGGTGGTTCTGAAAGACAGAGGAGCCCAGGAAGGCTGGGCGCTCTTCAAGAAAGAAATCTTAATGGCTCAGGAGCGGTCTGTCCCCACATGCCCAAAGACGAGCTGGCACGGAAGAAGACTGGCCTGGCTGAGCAGAGAGCTGTGGCTCGAGCTTAGGAGAAAAAAGAGGGTTTATAATCTTTGGAAAAGAGGGTGGGCCACTCAGCAGGACTACAAGGATGCTGCGAGGCGGTGCAGGGACAAAATCAGAAAGGCCAAAGCTCCTCTGGAACTCAGTCTGGCTACTGCTGTTAAAGAAAACAAAAAATGTTTTTATAAATACATCAACACGAAAAGGAGGACTAAGGAGAATCTCCACCCTTTACTGGATGCGGGAGGAAACTTAGTAACCAGAGATGAGGAAAAAGCTGAGGTGCTTAACACCTTCTTTGCCTCAGTCTTTAACAGCAAAACCAGTTGTTCTCTGGATGCCCAGTAGTACCCTGAGCTGGTGGAAGGGGATGGGGAGCAGAATGTGGCCCCCACAATCCATGAGGAAATGGTTGGTGACCTGCTACAGCATTTGGATGTATGCAAGTCGATGGGGCCGGATGGGATCCACCCAAGGGTACCGAGAGAACTGGCGGAGGAGCTGGCCAAGCTGCTTTCCGTCGTTTATCGGCAGTCCTGGCTATCAGGGGAGGTCCCACTTGACTGGCGGCTAGTAAACGTGATGCCCATCTGCAAGAAGGGCCGGTGGGTAGACCCGGGGAACTATAGGCCTGTTAGTTTGACCTGAGTGCCAGGGAAGCTCATGGAGCAGATTATCTTGCGTGTCATCATGCGGCACTTGAAGGGCAAGCAGGCAATCAGGCCCAGTCAGCATGGGTTTATGAAGGGCAGGTCCTGCTTGATGAACCTGATCTCCTTCTATGACAAGATGACACACTTAGTGGATGAGGGAAAGGCTGTGGACGTGGTCTACCTTGACTTCAGTAAGGCATTTGACACCGTTCCCCACAGCATTCTCCTCAAGAAACTGGCTGCTCATGGCTTGGACTGGTGTACACTTTGTTGGGTTAAGAGCTGGCTGGATGGCTGGGCCCAGAGAGTCGTGGTGAATGGAGTCAAATCCAGCTGGAGGCCGGTCACTAGTGGAGTCCCCCAGGGCTTGGTACTGGGGCCAGTCCTCTTGAACATCTTTATCAGTGATCTGGATGAGGGGATCGAGTGCACCCTCAGCAAGTTTGCAGACGACACCAAGTTAGGTACGTGTGTCAATCTGCTCGAGGGTAGGAAAGCTCTGCAGGAGGATCTGGATAGGCTGCACCGGTGGGCCGAGGCCAGCTGTTTGAAGTTCAACAGGGCCAAGTGCCGGGTCCTGCAGCTGGGGCCCAACAACCCCAAACAGAGCTACAGGCTGGGAGATGTGTGGTTAGAAAGCTGCCAGGCAGAGAAGGACCTGGGAGTAGTGGTTGATGGTCGGCTGAATATGAGCCAGCAGTGTGCTCAGGTGGCCAAGAAGGCCAGCAGCATCCTGGCTTGCATAAGAAACATGCCATCGTGGCCATCAGGGCAAGGGAAGTGATTGTCCCCCTGGACTCGTCTCTGGTGAGGCCGCACCTTGAATACTGTGTTCAGTTTTGGGCCCCTTGCTACAAGAAGGACATGGAGGTGCTTGAGCGAGTTCAGAGAAGGGCTACGAAGCTGGTGAAGGGTCTGGAGAACAAGTCTTACGAGGAGCGGCTGAGGGAGCTGGGACTGTTTAGCCTGGAGAAGAGGAGGCTCAGGGGCGACCTTATTACACTCTACAGGTACCTGAAGGGAGGCTGTAGGGAGGTGGTGGTTGGTCTATTCTCCCACGTGCCTGGTGACAGGACGAGGCGGAATGGGCTTAAGTTGCGCCAGGGGAGGTTTAGGTTGGATATTAGGAAGCACTTCTTTACTGAACGGGTTGTTAGTCACTGGAATAGGCTGCCCAGAGAAGTGGTTGGGTCACAATTTTTGGAGGTCTTTAAAAGACGTTTAGATGTAGAGCTTAGGGATATGGTTTAGTGGAAGATTTGTTAGCGTTAGGTCAGAGGTTGGACTTGGTGATCTTGGAGGTCTCTTCCAACCTAGACTATTCTGTGATTCTGTGAAAGGCCCAAATGTAAGAGAAGAATCTGTGGTAGTGAATGATAAAATTGCATGCATTTACTCCTTTTAAAATTTTCATGATAGCAAAATATTTTGACATTTGTTCTCCATAAAGTTAGTGACATATGAACATTTCTTTTAATAGCTTCCACCTCAAAAATAATATTTTTTTTTATCTTAGCCCCAAATTTCACTCATCTTTGTTCAAACTTTTTTTCACAGGAAAGAAAAAAAAAATAACAATCTTAAACTTACAGATTAAGTGCCTTTTTCTTAAACGGTATAGCTGCTGGCTAGGACCTGCCACTCAGGATCTTCATGTTTCCACTCTGAAAGTAATTAAACCTCCCTTCATCTTCAGAAGGTTTCTTTTATAACCAAAACTAAAAACTAAAATAAATAAATAAATAAATAAATAAATAAAAGTTGGGGTGGAAATTTATTTCATTTTTATAATTAATTGAAAAATAATTCAGGTAAACAGTGGAACTTGGAGGTCTAACTGGACTAGAAATTATTGTTATAGTCACTAATTATTTATTTAATAATAATTAAATTGAAGCTTCTACATGTTTTTAGAGCTTAGAAGTAAATAGGTCACTGCTCTGGAAGACAGTGAGCAGACACTTTCGATCAAAGTCTTAAATCAGCAGAGTGGGTGACTTAGTGGTTGATTACTGCTTCTCACCATATTGATGGCAGGGTTTTCAAGGGGAATTTCCCTCAGTATTTCTTCCTTTTGGAATTGACCAAAAACAGCATTTTTAAAATACAATCTGAGAGAGGAATTGTGCAAATTTGTGGTTGTTATGTGCAAATTTGTGGTTGCGTGCGTGAGGTGCGAGCAGGTGGATGACCTGGTCCGCATGGTGGCGGAGCTCAAGGAGGAGGTGGAGAGGTTGAGGGCCATCAGGGAGTGTGAGCGGGAGATAGACTTGTGGAATAACTCCCTGCAGGGCCTCAAGGAGAGGTACCGGGCTGAGACACCCCAAATGGGGGTGGAGCCCCTGCCTTGTCGCCGTCGGGCAGAGGGAGGGGATCTGGGAGTTGAGGAGGAATGGAGACAGGTCCCTGCTCGACATGGCAGGCGATGCCCTCCCCTTCCGGCCCCACCTTCCCAGGTGCCCTTACACAACAGGTTTGAGGCCCTGGAGACTGAGAGATCAACAGCAACTGAGGAAGAGGTAGGAAGTGTTCCCAGGAGGATGCCTAGGGCGAGGAGGTCGACTCCACGCCTTAGGACTGCCTCCATCAAGAAAGAAAGAAGGGTGATTGTTGTGGGAGACTCTATCCTTAGGGGAACAGAGGGCCCTATTTGTCGGCCTGACCCTACCCGTAGGGAAGTCTGCTGCCTCCCTGGGGCCAGGGTCAGGGACGTTGCCAGGAAGCTTCCCAACCTGGTACGCCCCTCTGATTATTATCCTCTTCTGATAGTCCAGGCGGGCAGTGACGACATTGAAGACAGAAGCCTGAAGGCAATCAAAAGAGACTTTAGGGGGCTGGGACGGTTAGTGGACGGAGCGGGAGTGCAGGTAGTGCTTTCGTCCATCCCTACGGTGACAGGGAGGGGTACGGAGAGGACCAGGAAAGCCCACCTGTTAAACACGTGGCTCCGGGGCTGGTGCCAACGCAGAGATCTTGGGTTTTTCAACCATGGGGCAGTTTATTCAGCACCTGGTCTGATGGCCGTAGACGGGTCCCTATCCTTTAGGGGAAAAAGGATCCTTGGCCAGGAGCTGGCGGGGCTCATTGATAGGGCTTTAAACTAGGTAAGAAGGGGGATGGGGGTGAAGCAAGGATTGTTGGAGCTGTGCCAGGGGGAACAATAGCAAGGCTGGGGAATAAGGTAATGGCCCAGCTGAAGTGCATCTACACCAATGCACGCAGCATGGGTAACAAACAGGAGGAGCTGGAAGCCATCGTGCAGCACGCAGGCTACGACTTGGTTGCCATCACGGAAACGTGGTGGGACCAGTCTCATGACTGGAGTGCTGCGATGCCTGGCTATAGGCTCTTCAGAAGGGACAGACAGCACAGAAGGGGTGGCGGTGTGGCTCTCTATATTAGAGAGTCTTTCGATGTTGTAAAACTCAAGGCTAGGAATGACAAGATCGAGTCCCTTTGGGTTAGGATCGGCAGGGACAACAAGGCTAGTGTCCTGGTCGGGGTCTGCTATAGACCGCCGAACCAGGATGAGGAGACGGATGAGGAGTTCTACAGGCAGCTGACAGAAGTTGCGAATTCGTCAGCGCTTGTACTCGTGGGGGACTTCAACTTCCCTGACATATCCTGGAAGCACAACACAGCCCAGAGAAAGCAGTCTAGGAGGTTTCTGGAGAAAGTGGAAGATAGCTTCCTGACGCAGCTAATTAGTGAGCCTACCAGGGGTGGTGCCCCGCTAGACCTTCTCTTCACAAACAGAGAAGGACTGGTGGAGGATGTGATTGTCAGGAGCTGTCTTGGGCAGAGTGACCACAAAATGGTAGTTCTCTATTCTTGGCAAGGCCAGGAAGGGGACCAGTAAAACCACTGTATTGGACTTTCGGAGGGCTGACTTTGTGCTGCTGAGGACACTGGTTGGTAGAGTCCCTTGGGAGGCGGTTCTGAAGGGCAGAGGAGTCCAGGAAGGCTGGGCGCTCTTCAAGAAAGAAATCTTAATGGCGCAAGAACGGTCTGTCGCCACGTGCCCAAAGACGAGCTGGCGGGGAAGAAGACCAGCCTGGCTGAACAGAGAACTGTGGCTTGATCTTAGAAGAAAAAAGAGGGTTTATAATCTTTGGAAAAGTGGGCAGGCCACTAGGGAGGACTACAAGGATGTAGCGAGGCTGTGCAGAGACAAAATTAGGAGGGCCAAAGCTCATCTGGAGCTCAATCTGGCTACTGCCGTTAAAGATAACAAAAAACGCTTTTATAAATACATCAACACAAAAAGGAGGACAAAGGAGAATCTCCATCCTTTACTGGATGCAGGGGAAAACTTAGTTACAAGAGATGAGGAAAAGGCGGAGGTGCTCAATGCCTTCTTTGCCTCAGTCTTTAGCGGCAATACCGGTTGTTCTCTGGATTCCCAGTACCCTGAGCTGGTGGAAGGGGATGGGGAGCAGGATGTGGCCCTCACCATCCATGAAGAACTGGTTGGTGACCTGCTACGGCACTTGGATGTGCACAAGTCGATGGGGCCGGATGGGATCCACCCAAGGGTACTGAGAGAACTGGCAGAGGAGCTGGCCAAGCCACTATCCATCATTTATCACCAGTCCTAGCTATCGGGGGAGGTCCCAGCTGACTGGCGGCTAGCGAATGTGACGCCCATCTACAAGAAGGGCCGGAGGGCTGACCCGGGGAACTACAGGCCTGTCAGTTTGACCTCAGTACCAGGGAAGCTCATGGAGCAGATCCTCTTGGGAGTCATCATGCGGCACTTGAAGGGCAAGCAGGCGATCAGGCCCAGTCAGCATGGGTTTATGGAAGGCAGGTCCTGCTTGACGAACCTGATCTCCTTCTATGACAAAGTGTCGCGCTGGGTGGACAAGGGAAAGGCTGTGGATGTGGTCTACCTTGACTTCAGCAAGGCTTTTGACACCGTCTCCCACAGCATTCTCCTCAAGAAACTGGCTGCTCTTGGCTTGGACTGGCGCACGCTTCGTTGGGTTAGAAACTGGCTGGATGGCCGGGCCCAAAGAGTCGTGGTAAATGGAGTCAAATCCAGTTGGAGGCCGGTCACTAGTGGCGTTCCCCAGGGCTCGGTGCTGAGGCCGGTCCTCTTCAATATCTTCCTTGATGATCTGGACGAGGGCATTGAGTGCACCCTCAGTAAGTTTGCAGATGACACCAAGTTAGGTGCGAGTGTCGATCTGCTCGAGGGTAGGAAGGCTCTGCAGGAGGATCTGGATAGGCTGCACCGATGGGCTGGGGTCAACTGCATGAAGTTTAACAAGGCCAAGTGCCGGGTCCTGCACCTGGGGCGCAATAACCCCAAGCAGAGCTACAGGCTGGGAGATGAGTGGTTGGAGAGCTGCCAGGCAGAGAAGGACCTGGGAGTGATAGTGGACAGTCGGCTGAATATGAGCCAGCAGTGTGCTCAGGTGGCCAAGAAGGCCAACGGCATCCTGGCTTGTATCAGAAATAGTGTGACCAGCAGGGCTAGGGAGGTGATCGTCCCCCTGTACTCGGCTCTGGTGAGGCCGCACCTCGAGTACTGTGTTCAGTTTTGGGCCCCTCGCTACAAGAAGGACATCGAGGTGCTTGAGCGGGTCCAAAGAAGGGCGACGAAGCTGGTGAGGGGCCTGGAGAACAAGTCCTACAAGGAGCGGCTGAGGGAGCTGGGCTTATTCAGCCTGGAGAAGAGGAGGCTCAGGGGCGACCTTATTGCTCTCGACAGATTCCTTAAAGGAGGCTGTAGAGAGGTGGGGGTTGGTCTGTTCTCCCACGTGCCTGGTGACAGGACGAAGGGGAATGGGCTAAAGTTGCGCCGGGGGAGTTTTAGGTCAGATGTTAGGAAGAGCTTCTTTACTGAAAGGG
>NW_023309369.1:0-5372 GCF_011077185.1 Oxyura jamaicensis
AGAATTGAGTCAGACAATGGGACTCATTTCCAAAACAACCTTATAGACACTTGGGCCAAAGAACATGGTATTGAGTGGGTGTATCACATCCCCTATCACGCACCAGCCTCCGGGAAAGTTGAGCGATACAATGGACTGTTAAAGACTACACTGAAAGCAATGGGTGCTGGGACATTCAGAAATTGGGATGCACATTTGGCAAAGGCCACCTGGTTAGTCAATACTAGGGGATCTGCCAATCGAGCTGGACCTGCCCAATCAAACCTGCTACGTACAGTAGAAGGGGATAAAGTTCCTGTAGTGCATGTAAGAAACATGCTGGGTAAAACAGTCTGGGCTACTCCTGCCTCAGGAAAAGGCAAACCCATTCGTGGGATTGCTTTTGCTCAAGGACCTGGATGCACTTGGTGGGTAATGCAAAAGAATGGGGAGGTCCGGTGTGTACCTCAAGGGGATTTAACACTGGGTGAGAATAGCCCATGAGTTGAGTTGTATTATGTTAATTATTATTAACACTGTGTGTCATCATTACCATAGATGAAAATAGTGATTAACTAGAATGTATTGGAAAAAGTGTAACCTGAGCATGACATAAATGGTATGGAATAAGGGGTGGATATATGTCCTGGTTTCAGTTAGGACAGTTATTTTCCCTCCTAGTAGCTGGTAGGGTGCTATGTTTTGGATTAGGATGAGAAGAGTGCTGATAACATGCTGATGTTTTAATTGCTGCAGAGCACTGCTTACACTAAGCCAAGGACTTTTCAGCTTCTCACTTTGTCCTGCCAGCGGGCAGGCTGGGGGTGCAGCAAGAGCTGGGAGGGGACAGACCCAGGACAGCTGACCCAAACTGGCCAAAGGGGTATTCCATACCATCTGACGTCATGCTAAACAATATATAGGGGTGGCTAGCCGGGGTGGGGGGGCGGCTGCTCGGGGTTGGGCTGGGCATCGGTCAATGGGTGGTGAGCAATTGCATTGTGCATCACTTGTTTTGTACATATTATTATTATTATTATTTCCTATCTTAATAAACTGTCTTTATCTCAAGTCACAGGCTTCACTTTCCCGTTTCTCTCCCCCATCCCAGAGAGGGAGGGGGGAGGGTGAGTGAATGGCTGTGTGGTGTTTAGCTGCCAGCCGGGTTAAACCACAACAGTCCTTTTGATTTTTCAGCTTAAAAGGTTGTTCTTATCTTTTCCCCCAAGTTGCGTTTTTGTTTTTTTTTTTCTCTTCAGTATTTTTTCAGATTATTTCTTTCCAGAATATCTAAAATGCTGCATTGAAATATACCTTTCTGACAGTGTGTCTTTCAAACCTTCCCTAATTTTGGTTTACGTAGAGTTCTGACATTTCTGAGGAATGGGAGCTCTGGAGAGTTGTGACCCCAGGCCATCACATAAATTGTTCTGTCCATATGAGAAACAAAGGTCACTGCCCATCTGTCTGAATGCACAGCTAAACATCTTCAAAATTTGCTGTAGGTTTATGAAATTGAATATTTTCTTCAATCATTGCTGTCTTAATTACAAAAGAGAGCACAAGTGACAGATGTCTCTTGCCTGTAGCAGTACTGATATGTCAGCATGCTGATACAAGAATTTATTTTTGGAGATAACTTGCTCAGTTTTACCCATATTCCTGGTAGTGATTTCTTTTTAAGGCTACAAAACCCACACATACATTGAAGTAAGATGTCTCATAAGAGGGTTTGTCATGTGACCTTTCATCAGAATTAGTAATATGAAAAAAATATACAAACGTGTAGAAGTCGTGCTGTATTATTCCTTCCAGCTCTTCTGCTGCAGTATGTGTAGAGCATTATCTAAATGCACGTAGTCTTAAGGTCCAGGAGAAACTACTTTGATCGTATCGTCTGATCTCCAACATAGTGCAGACCAAAGGGACTTCCTGCAATGAACTCCCCCTCCTGGGCTGCAATTTCTCTGCCTTGGCAGAGCTTCCAGGACCACAGTAGAGGGAGGCTGCCAGAGCATGAAGACAGAGGTGCAGCACCAATGGCCTTTGCTTTTGGGGTGCAACAGTCTTCCTGCTCACCACGTGTAGCAGCAGAGATGCACCAGCTTCCCTTGTGGGAGCCTGGGTAGTATAAAGGGGGAATGTATCATGCCTCAAGCCTGGTTTCAGCCTCAGTAAGAGAACTGTGACAATGCAACCAGTTTCTGTTTCACTAACATTTGTTCTTCTCTTCCGATAGTTTGAAGGATTCTCTAACAACTTCTTTTCTCTACGTGAATATTTTTGTGTTTTGGTCACTTTAATCTTTTCTCAAGTATATTAAGTAATTTATTTGCTTGAGTGTTTCACCAAGAGCTATATTGTGGTTAAGGAATTCGCAGGTGGCTTTGTGCTGTTTCCCACGTCCTTGAATTAGAGATAATGAGGAAACAAGCTAGAGACAAGTGCACGGAGAAGCTAGACCAATGATAAGTTGTTGTCGGCGCGTGCTGTAGTTAGTTGCCTATATATATACTCTGTTAGAACATGCAATAAAGGAGAACGATTATACTCGCATCGAGGTTGCGTCATTACTCTGGGTCACTCCCATTCTGACATCTGGTAGCAGAGGATGGTTACTCACCAGATAGTCCAGCTCGACTGAGTTCTCTGAGTCTGCGGTAAGCAGCAAGAGGGGAATGGGAAACTAAACATCTGGGAGGAGTGCTGCCTGTGTGCATAGTCAGGGCAGACACGGACCTCCCCTCCCAGTGAATAGCGCAGCCATGAAGGTGGAAGCTGCAGCAATGTTGCTCGCTGGAATACTCTCTAAGAGAGGTATAGAGACAAGGGGAAAGCAATTGATCAAACTGATCAAGTTAGGACAACGATGGGGACATTTTAGAGAGACGACCTTGGTGTTCTCTGTTACGGAATGGCGAGAATTTGGGAATACCATGTGGGAAAGGAGTATAACAGGGGAGTCAAAAGATGAAAAGGAGGTGAAAACTGTCCGCGAGTTGCGTCAGACAGTATTAGAGACATTAAAAGCCATGAAGGCAGAAAGGGAAGTAGCCTGTGCCGCTGCCCAAATGCTAACCCCGGGGCTGGCCCCTACAAAATCTGGGGACTCTGAAAGAAAACCGGGAACTCTTGCGCGCATTTTCGGACTTCCTGCGGTAAAAGGAATGACCTACGTGCAAAACTATCGCTGAGCTCCGTGCAAGCATCGAGGGCAAAATCTCGAGGGCGTGTCGATCCCGCAATATGAGGAAGTCCCGCCGGACCCACCATCGAGCACGGAAAAAGCGGAAGTTGGCGGGGCCAGGTCGAAGCAGAGATCTGAGCCGCTTGCGGAAGTAACACCCCAGGATGCCCAGGGGGGATGTCCTGCACCGCCCACAGGCGACGGAGGAGAGGCGTGCCGACCTCCGCCCTCGGCTCCGCCGCTGCTGCTGCCCCCCCGCCACGCCCCCCCACCCCCGGGCCGGTCCCGAGCCTCCCTCTCCGCTTCGCCCCGCTGCGCCCGCCGAACCGAGCGGCTCTGCCGCTGTTGCTACCCCCCCCCGCCACCCCCCATCCCCGGGCCGGCCCCCCCTCAGCCCGCCAGCCCCTCTACTGGAGCTGCCGACGGCAGCTCGGTCAATGCTTCAAACCTCCTACCCCAGATCCGTGATAGCTTCTTATGGTTTTTACTAAAACAAAACAACAACAAAAAAACAAAACAACAACAAAAAAAGAAACAAAGAAAAAAAAGGAGACAGGAAAAAAAAAAGAAAAAAAGGAAAAAAAAGAAAGAAAACAAAGAAAGAAAGAAAAGGAAGGAAATAAAAAAAAAGGGGGGGGGGGAGACAACCAGGAAACACCACAGAACAGGTTGGGAAAGGCACTTTACATAATGAATCACCTAGCATTACCCTTTCCTCACAAAGAGGTACCACCCATAGAAAAACATTACAAAAGTATGAATTCCGCACTGTCACGGGTGCCACAATCAGAGCTGGCCTTAGTGATGGTAACAAATTTAAATACAGGTCTTTGGGAGGGACCCCAGCCTCTAATAACTTGGGGTCGAGGGTATGCTTGTGTCTCCACAGGTCACGGACCAAGATGGGTACCTGCAAAGGGAGTAAGGCCATGGTTGGCCTCCTCCTCACAATCGCCGCTGTCATCGGTTATTGCCAGCCCTGGGTCTCCATCCAACCATGCCGCAACATTTGGGTCACCCTCACCAACATGAGAGGACAAGAAGCGATGTGCCTGTCCCTGGCTAGTGCTAACGACCCGTTTACAACATGTCTGGTGGGGATCCTGGCAGATAACAAAGATTGGACTGTCTACTTGCTGCGAGCGCCCCTAGAGCCCCAGGAAATAGATATCCTGGGAAGTGTAACAGCCACATCATGTGTAAGGTTCAATTACATGGGCAAAAACCAAACCATGAAACAAATTGTCAATGTCACACTCGCTCCTTATTGCAATGCATCTCTTTGGTGTAATTATACAAAACTATAATAGTTCCTTGTGCCAGGAGCAGCTCTGCTCGGCTGTGGGATCGACTGTGGAACGGATGCCCCTAGGTGCACCCCGAGCATTTTCCTCGGAGGGGTCTCCACTCTCAGCCGCTCACCACGGGAGTAGACATGGACTTCCTGAAGCCGCGGACAAATTATCTTAAGTGATATTTTCTTGTGGTATGAATGCAAAGTGAAAGAGGCCTCTTTGCGTGAGTGTGTGATTGTGCTGTGTGAGTGAGAAGTAGCATCGCGGCGAAGCACCATCCCTAGTGCTTAGTGACTTGTTGACTGATGTAAATTCTAGTAGGCACGCTACTTTACAATCGTAATTTTGCATGTGATTTTCACCCTGTTGCTTATTGTAGTGCTTGATAGGAAAAATCTATAGAAAGCATTTGGTTGGTCAAAAACAAAAAGGGGGAATTGTGGGAAAGGAATTCGCAGGTGGCTTTGTGCTGTTTCCCACGTCCTTGAATTAGAGATAATGAGGAAACAAGCTAGAGACAAGTGCACGGAGAAGCTAGACCAATGATAAGTTGTTGTTGGCGTGTGCTGTAGATAGTTGCCTATATATACTCTGTTAGAACATGCAATAAAGGAGAACGATTATACTCGCATCGAAGTTGCATCATTACTCCGGGTCACTCCCATTCCAACACTATATTTTCTGGCTTAATAAATTAATGTTTACTCCTACTAGGAAAACTTATTTCAAGACTGAAATTTGAATATTTTTCAGACTGTTCAGGTGTCTGACTTCCTATTCATTTAATGCATGTCATGTTTTTTGTCATTCTAGTTTCTTAATAAAAAATCCCATGTGGAATAAAGACATGTAAATGACATAGAATCATAGAATCATAGAATATCCCGAGTTGGAAGGGACCCATAAGGATC
>NW_023309370.1:0-4147 GCF_011077185.1 Oxyura jamaicensis
AGGAAAGGAAAGGAAAGGAAAGGAAAGGAAAGGAAAGGAAAGGAAAGGAAAGGAAAGGAAAGGAAAGGAAAGGAAAGGAAAGGAAAGGAAAGGAAAGGAAAGGAAAGGAAAGAAAAGAAAAAAGAAAAGAAAAGAAAAGAAAAGAAAAGAAAAGAAAAGAAAAGAAAAGAAAAGAAAAGAAAAGAAAAGAAAAGAAAAAAGCATTCTTTCCTGATATGAGGTGATTAAGATTTCTAGATTGTGCTGTTACAAAAAATTTTCTCTGAGGTTGGCAGTAAACCTTAATCTTGGATTGGTTATTATCAAATACATAAACTCCATTCATATATCTTTAAAATAAGGTTAAATCTGTGGATTATCTTTTGACACTTCCTGTTACTCCGTGGATATTTTTAATACCATATGAATGCTAAATCCATGGCAGTGTTGTTGACCAGATTAAACATAACTTTCATTGATAAATTTGAGGTTTTAGCATACTGAAAGAGTATAATTGCTGGCAAATAACTTCACCTATCTCTACTACAGAGATGTCTATATCTGAAGATAAGTTCATTTACAGTCATTTCAGAGAAACAGAAATTTTCTGGTTGTGATTCATTTCACTCTAAAGCAAGTCACATTAATTATTCCTCATAGAAGTGCTCATTTATCTCTAGAGATTATAGGCAGAGTAACTAGAGGTGGACACCCACTTTTCAGAATAAACTTGTTTGAAATCTTTCATAGCAGTGTAGATCTACAACAAAAGAAATCAGCACTGAACTTACCTAAAATTTTCATGGCATTAAAAAGGAGCCTCCTAAAGATTCCGCCCAAGAACAGAGACTGTTGTACAAAGCTGTTTTACATATCTCAGACATCTCAGTACTAACATATTTTACAATATAATTTACAGTATTAATACCTCCACACAAAGGTATTAATAAAAGCCAGAAAGTTAGAGATGTTAAAAAATAACTTTGCAGAGGGATCTGGATAGGCTGGAACAATGGGCTGAAGCCAGCTCTATGAAGTTGAACAAGGCCAAGTGCCAGATCCTGCACTTGGGGCACAACAACCCAAAGCAATGTTACAAGCTGGGAGATGAGTGGTTAGAAAGCTGCCTGGCAAAGAAGGACCTGGGAGGATTGGTTGATAGTTGGTTGAATATGAGCCAGCAGTGTGCTCAGATGGCCAAGAAGGCCAACAGCATCCTGGCTTGCATAAGAAACAGCGTGGCCAGCAGGGCTAGGGAAGTGATTGCCCCCCCCCCCCCCCCCCCCCCCCCCGTACTCCGCTCGTGTGATGCTGCACCTCAAGTACTGCACCTCAAGTACTTGCTGCACCTCAAGTACTTGCTGCACCTCAAGTACTGTGTTCGGTTTTGGGCCCCTCACTACAAGAAGGACATGGAGGTGCTTGAGCGAGTCCAGAGAAGGGCAACTAAGCTGGTGAGGGGTCTGGAGAACAAGTCTTACAAGGAATGGCTGAGGGAGGAGCTTCAGACTGTTCAGCCTGGAGAAGAGGAGGCTCAGGGGTGACCTTATCGCACTCTACAGGTACCTGAAAGGAGGCTGTAGCGAGGTGGCAGTTGGTCTATTCTCCCACGTGCCTGGTGACAAGACAAGGGGAATGGGCTAAAGGTGCACCAGGGGAGGTTTAGGTTGGATATTTGGAACAACTTCTTTACTGAACGGGTTGTTAGTCACTGGAATAGGCTGCCCAGGGAAGTGGTTGAGTCACCATCCCTGGAGGTCTTTAAAAGACGTTTAGATGTAGAGCTTAGGGATAGGGTTTAGTGAAGGTCTTGGAAGATTGGATCAGCCTTAAGAACAATGATGCTAGTGTTATAGAGATAAGGAGAAATAAAAAGAGAATATATCTCTAATGCTAAATAAATGAGACTGTGAAGTAAACTGTAACTCTAATCTGGACTGCAGAAATATTTGCTGTATTCTAGCCAACACTCTTCAGGACACATTACACATAGGACAGGCCATGTCAGAGACCTTTCATGAAATTCAGCACGGGTGTAATCATAGCACTTTTGTACCCCTTCTCTATGCTCTGCTCTCAACCCCTACAATCCCAGAAGACTGGTAGGCCGGTAGCCTAAAAAAGCCTTATCAATTTTTTGGGACCTATTATGCCCTTATACCACACCTGAAACACAACACATATCTTCTGTTTCATGCAACACAATTGTTGTTTTGATGGTTTGTAATACAGCCCTCATATCGTTTCAAAATATTTTGAAGTGATACTAATGGCTCATATAAGAGTAGTAGTTGGGGATCTAAGGAAACATCACATAGAGTAGGTACAATCCCAGATAGCGTGGGTATGCACCCTGCACCACTCAGCTCAGAAGCAACTTATCACTGACCTGAACTCATGTGTCCAGCAGCGTAAACATAGCTCACTGCACCAGGAACTAAAATCTGTATAGAATTGTAGTATTGTAGCATCACTTAGGTTGGAAAAGACCTCCAAGATCATCAAGTCTGACTGTTAATCTAGCAAACTAGGTGTTTCCACGCAAGAAATTGAGGATTCTGACACACAAACACACCCTTGCACCTCTCGTAGTCTATAGTAATTGTCTTTGAGCATGCTCACAATTTGTTGCAAATATTTTTAAGATATTTTTAATACAAATGAGTAAAACAAATATGATTTTTCTTACAAAGCATTTACTGAGATCCATGTAACATTTGATAAGTTTATGTCTTCAGCTGGTTACTCCACTAAAAATACTATGCATATTTTTGCCTATGTTTGCAATCTACAAGTGCAGTAAATATTTTTGTGGAAAACAGAAGGAATTAAAATATATGTATCTCCATCCTTTGTCCCAATCACAAAAATTTGTCATCAAATAACAAAAATAAAAAGGAACTTCTTTGCTGCAAGATTCACTACATGCTGCAAAGACATGTAATAAGACATGTAATAAAATCAATATTGAAACCTCATTGAAGGACCTTTACCTTAAATTTCTTTGTGAATTTCAAGGAAGAGCCTTTAGGCTTGATCAGCCCTCAAATGCTTTCACGCTTCACTCATAGTAACTTCAAGAGAGTTTCTTAGGTATCTACTAGAAGATTTGGTTCCTCAAAACCGCTTTCAGAAACAGTTTAAAATAATTGTATGTGCTTTTAGATACCTACATATAAGAATATAAACCTGAAATAACCAAAATATATTAGTGAATATTCCACTGTTAATTACTGAAAAATTCTGCAAACATGTTTACATACATGGCACACCATTGGATATATTCTAGGAAGTGGCATTCTGTTTTGGCATTTTAGTCTTCATCACTTTAAAGTGATAAATGTATATCACTTTAGTAAGTGATAAATGTATATCACCTTAAAATGCATAATAAAATGTATAATAAATGCTAAATGTATATCACTTTAAAGTCATAATGTGATATACATTTTAAGTTCATGGCCTTATAGAATATATTATATGCAAACACACTTTACATTCTGTTTTTATAGCCTAACTGTAACAATCTGTATTTTTTTCCAAGCACAATTCAGTGACAATGCAATTGATACAACTGTTACATTTCTCAAATATAACCTGAAAGATTGTCTCTGAACTTTGTCTGTAAGTAACATTCTGTGAACCACAAGGCACAGTGAAATGTGGTTCAACTACCCATAAAATAAAAAGAAATCTAATGAAAACCAGTTCCTAGAAGATTTCCAGAGTTATTTTCTGATGTAGTTAGAAAGTTCAAGAAGAGTACATAATATATGACTTTTGGTAAATCTGATTCCCTTCACAGGTTATCTTTTGAAGTAAAGAAGCAGATCACAGTGTATAGTAGGTGGAAAAAAATAAATATTAAAATTAAAATAAGCAACAACAAAAAAAGAAAGAAAACGAAAAGGAAAAGAAAAAGAAAAAGAAAAAGAAAAAAAAAGAAAAAGAAAGAAAAAAAGAAAAAAAAAGAGAAGAAGAAAGAGAAAGAGAAAGAGAAAAAGAAAAAGAAAAAGAAAAAGAAAAAGAAAAAGAAAAAGAAAAAGAAAAAGAAAAGAAAAAGAAAAAGAAAAAGAAAAAGAAAAAGAAAAAGAAAAAGAAAAAGAAAAAGAAAAAGAAAGAGAAAAAGAAAAAGAAAAAGAAAAAGAAAAAAAAAGAAAAAGAAAAA
>NW_023309371.1:0-2697 GCF_011077185.1 Oxyura jamaicensis
GTTTTTAATGATATTTAGGGTGGGGGGCTTTAGGCTTTTTAGGGTTGTAAGGCTTTTTTAGGTTTTTAGGGTTGGGGCTTTAGGGCTTTCAGGGTTAGGGTTGTAAGGCTTTTTAGGTTTAGGGTTTTAGGGCTAGGTCTTTAGTTTTTTTTGGACTGGGGCTTTAGGGTTTTTAGGGTTTGGATTTTTAGACTTTTTAGGGTTGTAAGGGTTTTTTAGGGTTACGTTTTTAATGTTTTTAGGGTTGGGGGCTTTAGGCTTTTTAGGGTAGTAAGGCTTTTTTAAGGTTTTACAGTTGGGGCTTTAGGGCTTTTAGGGTTAGGGTTGTAAGGCTTTTTAGGTTTAGGGTTTTAGGGGTTTTAGGGTTAGGGTTGTAAGGCTTTTTAAGGTTTTACAGTTGGGGCTTTAGGGCTTTTAGGGTTAGGGTTGTAAGGCTTTTTAGGTTTAGGGTTTTAGGGCTTTTAGGGTTAGGGCTTTAGGGTTTGTAGTGTTGGGGCTTTAGTATCTTAGGGTTAGGATTTTAATGTTTTTAGGGTTGGGGCTTTCGGGTTTTTAGGGTTAGGGTTGTAAGGGTTTATAGGGCTCTGAAGGCCTTTATGGTTAGAGCGGTGAGGGCTTTTTACGGTTAAGGCCTTAGGGGTTTTAGTGTTAGGGCTTTGGTTTTTTACTGTTAGGGTTTTTTTGGGTTTTTAGGGTTGGGGCTTTTTAGGGTATTAGAGTTTGGGCTTTTTAGGGTATTAGAGTTTGGGCTTTTTGTTTTTTTAAGGTTAGGGTTGTATGGGTTTTTAGGGTTAGGGCTTTTATTTTTTGTAGGGGTAGGTTTTTTTAACGTTCTTAGGGTTGGGGTTTTAGGTTTTTTAGGGTTGTAAGGCTTTTTAAGGTTTTTAGGGTTGGGCCTTTAGGGCTTTTAGGGTTAGGGTTGTAAGGCTTTTTAGGTTTAGGGTTTTGGGGTTTTTAGGTCTGTGAGGTCTTGCAGGTTAGGGATGTGAGGGTTTTTTAGGGTTAGTGTTTTGGAGTTTTTAGGGTTGTTTTTTTTTAGGTTTTTAGGATCGGGGCTTTTTAGGGTTTTAAGATTTTTAGGATTTTCAGAGTTTTTAGGGTTGGGTTTTTAGGGCTAGGTTTTTAAATGTTTTTAGGGTTGGGGCTTTAGACTTTTTAGGTTTCTAAGGATTTTTAAGGTTTTTAGGGTTGGGGCTTTAGGCTTTTTAGGGTTGTAAGGCTTTTAGGGTTAGGGTTGCAAGGGTTTTTAGGGTTAGGGGTTTAGGTTTTAGGATTACAACCCTAGCCCTAAGAACTGCTTCCCCCCTCAGTACCTTGCAGCCCTGTATGCCACAAAGCAAATACACAGAGTAACATTGTCACCCTATCCATAAATATGCTATAACAATTACTCACCTGCATGCTGAGCTGCATGCAATAAAGGCACCTACTACTATATGGATTGCTTTACTCTAACGGATCCCACTAGTTGTTACCTCCAAAAGAAGCGCGTTACAGTGTCTACTTGGAAACACACCATAGACTCTAACCCACCTAAATAACCCTGCTACTGACTGAAGGAAAAACAAAGCACTTACCCCAAAGAGCTGCCCAGGCAGAATGAGCTCTCTGAAGGCATGCCTGGAGCTCATATACCATTTGGTGCCGCTCAGCACCCAAACCCAATCACCTGGGAAAGGGGAGGGGCAAAGCACAAGAAAATAGAAAGAAAACAGGACAAGCAGCAGCTAGGCTGCCTTTTTTTTTTTTTTTTTCCCCTCATTTCTTTTGTTTTGTTTTGGTTTTGTTTTTTCCCTGCTTGGCTCAACAGCATACAGAGTGCAGACAAGAGAACTGGGCTGTTTCGAGAAGCAACAATCCCCAGGCTTTTGCTTCAGCTTTGAATATTCAAAGGACAATATGAGCAAGCAATTAACTGAAACTTTTTCAACTGGAATTAGCTCAAACCTTTCTTTTACATAGGAAGAAAAATCTAGGAGCGTAACAGATTACATAACAAAATAACAAATCAATGTAATAATGTCACTTGTAGGAAATAAAAAGAAAGAAAAAAGAAAAACGCATATGCGCAGCACCATTCAGCCTGCAGTAGCCACTTTTCACAAGCGGGTGCCGTCCCTAGAATGGCAGGCATGGCTTCCCAAACCGTTTTCCCAGAAAAAGCACAAATGGGAAGAGCAGAAATTTGCACCCCATGCCGTCTTGGGGAGGAAGTAACTGCCTTGAGCAACGTGCTTTTTTTTGGCTGGGAAGCTGAGCAGAGGCAAGCAGAAACACTACATTTTTTACCAGGACAAATAAGGCAGGGAGATGATAATAACTAACCCAACGTGGCCAACGGAAAGCTCAGAGCCCAAAGACCACAACTCTCAGCTTGCTGCGGGACCAGGTTCTCATGGCAGCTTGACACTGCAGACACTGCAGAGCCAGCCCCGGGCTTCCCGACCTGCAGCCCAGTGCCGACAGAACCGTGCCTGCCAGCACCTGAAATCCCTGCCTGGGCTTTTCCTGCCCTGGCTGCAAATCCCACGGGACCCAGCCTCCCTGAATCCCTCCCCTGACCTGGGGGTCCTGCCAGGAACTCCCAGCCCCCCCCCCAACCACTTGTGTCTCCACAAGCAGACCTGGCCACACAGAGCAGCCCCTCCCTCCCCCCCCCCCCCAGCCCAAGGAGCAAAGACAGCACAGGGCTAAACC
>NW_023309372.1:0-1900 GCF_011077185.1 Oxyura jamaicensis
CTTAGGATACTGTGGTGCAGATATAAAATCCTTCTGTTCTGAAGCTGCGCTGTGGATTTTTCAGCCGCTTTTTGAAAATTCGGTAGCGAAGATTTTACAAGCCGTGCAGACGATATATCCGCATGCAGATGTTGCGCTATAGAAGGACCAACAGCAAGGTGTAAGCGTAGCATCCACTTCTTGAAAATTCTGCCAAAGCAAAATCTTGTGGTTTGTGCAATCAAGATCCAGAAACTTTTCAGACATAATGATGAAATTTTGAATTGTCGAATATTCTCAAATATCCAGCGTCCACTGCATTATGAGAGATATTATGAGAAATAAATCATTATGTGTTATTTTTTTCTGCCAAATGCAGAATTTGCTCTTCAAAACTCTTCTTTCTGAATGTGGACAACGCAGTATTCTACCTCAACCTTTTTCCAAGCATGTAACAAGCTGTATTGCTTCACTTGCAAATACCTTGGCTACCCTGTTCCAATTGTAATTCAAGAGAACCATTTATTTTTGCTGTGGTTATAGTGTCCTTATGAACAGGACCTCTTTCCAAGCCTTGTTTATCCTTCTGACAAGGATACTACCACAGCAATTCTAGGCTGATTCCTAGTTAGGATCATGTTTGTGAGATTACTAACTAAAAAAAAATGAAAGCAACTTAAATCTTTCATTCTTTCACTACCGGTCTTTCAAAACCTCTTCATGATGTGAGAAAGACCCAGAAACTAGATCGCATCAGACTCCAAACAGACTCTACAATGTTAAACTGCACAGGACAGCTCCATCCATTGGAATTGCCTTTAACTGACAAATTTCCCGAGACATACTTTTGCCAAAATTCAAACAGGAACTTTTCTTTGGTCTTAGAGGACCTCATGGGAAAATTAATATGTACCACTGGAGGAATAAGTAATGTTAATTTATATTAATGTGCAATTTTGTGGAAAATCCCCATGTAAAACTTTGTAATTTATTAATTTATTAATTAATTTATTTATAAGCGTTAGATGCTTTAATGTGTTGTGTTAGATCTGTTAGATGTTTTCTGTTGTCGTTGTTGTTGTTGTCTGAGAAGATTGAATGGTTTGGGGTCATCTTCTGCAAGAGTCTAGTTGGGCTGAGCAGTCTGCTTGGGCTTCCTAAGCACAGGCCATGGGGCAGTGAGCAACATAACCAAACTTCCCTGCAGAGCGGTAGCACTTTGAATCCCCTGTTCATCTGCTTAGTTTTTGCATTCCAAATTCTTGAAATGTTGGCTATTGTAAATGTGGGCATTGACTAATGTGACATTTGATTTTTGTTTCTTAGGATACTGTGGTGCAGATATAAAATCCTTCTCTTCTGAAGCTGTGCTGTGCATTTTTAAGCCGTTTTTAAAAATTCAGTAGCGAAGATTTTACTCCTTTGATCAATGAAAGAAACAAAAGGGTTGATATATGGCCTGCTTGATCTGCATCTCCCTATGGTGCTTGAAGTTCTTCCTGGTGATTGCTGAAAAGCAGCAATGGGAAAAGTGTAACAAAATGCATGTAATACATTTGACGGAGAACGTTATTGTCCAGTCCAGTGCAGAAAAGCTTCAAAAGCCTAGATACTATTACATTTAATCTGATTTTTGAATTATTTTATTTTTTTGTTTGTTAGTTTTTACTTTGTAGCTTTGTCCTCCTCAACCTGCCGTATATTTCTTTCTTTTAGATATCTCTCCAGTGGACGCTGCACATTTGACCATACCCGGCTATTCATTGCTGGAAAACCTAGACCACGAAGATGATAAATATCCTTTTCAAATTACCTAACAGGTGATTATGAACAATACTAACCTATAGTTTGGAATAAAATTTGCATATAACATTTACATGAGCTGTCTCTAAAGGAAGAGATGTTCCGTTGCATGAGATCC
>NW_023309373.1:0-8215 GCF_011077185.1 Oxyura jamaicensis
GCAGGGGGACATCCTGCTTCACCATGGTCCTCACCACAGGCCGCAGGTGACTTCTGCTCCAGCGCCTGGAGCACCTCTCCCCCTCCTTCTTCACTGACCTTGGCGCCTGCAAGGCTGTTCCTCACTCCTCTCACTCTCCCAGCTGCTGTGTGGCGCAGCGTTTTTTTTTTTTTTTTTTTTTCCCCTGTCTTAAATCTGCTCTCACAGAGGTGCAAAACGACATCACTTATTGACTCAGCTCTGGTCAGCAATGGGGCCCTTACCAAACATGGGGCAGCTTCTAGAGCTTTCTCACAGAAGCCACCCCTATGGCCCCCTGCTACCAAAACCTTGCCACGTAAACCCACTACAGTCTGTCCTTTTCCTCTTTGTTCTGGATGCCAGCTTCTTCATCCTTCTTCAGTCTATAGCTGTCCTAGAGAAAGTTAAACAGGACCAGAACCTAAGTTTGTGCACTTGGACATAGTCTTTTCTGTATACTTTTTAACATTAACTTGTTACCAGATTTTGGCTTTATGCCATCCAATACTCCCGAAGTCCCCCAATGACTTAAGCCTAATATAAATTTAAAAGGAGCAATCCTTAAAGATTCCTCCCTTTATATGTTTCTATCTTCCAAACAGTCTTTTCAATACCTCTAAAACCCTGTGTTGCTAAGGCAATAGAAAGTAAAATCAAGATATTGATACTTTTACAGTAAAGTTACTAAAATGTTATCTATATTTTAAGGAAAACTACATTTTAAACATTTTTCAACTTGTCATATAGTGGTCCCTGAATTGCTGTAATTGTTTAAAGTAGCTTATGATTTATTGAATTTCATACTGATGGAAACTAACTTTCCATGTATATGCACACTTACATATACTATATTATAAATGTGCCATTTGTAAAATAAAATGATAAATTTAGATTATTCAAGTTGATGACTATTGTTGCCTAGGGAAACTGCATATCACTATCCACCTAAAAGGAGTCATATAATGAATCCATCACAGATAGAACAAATTATATGCTTTCAGATATATGTGAAAGGTGAGTTTCTGGGGGAAAAGAGAATAACTTCAAAGTACGTGGCTACATGAATGTTAATATAAGAACAAAAAATGCTCACAGGAGATTTGAAACAATTATAAACTTTATGCTGGTGAAATCATGCAAACTGAAGTGTAGAATGTTTCTGCTTGGTTTTAATATTAATCTTATAGTGTTGAAATTGTAATATTTTCAATTTTTATTTTAGATGGAAATATGAATCCTTTGTTTCAGGGCTATTTCTAAGCCATGCCACCTGTCACAATAAATCTACTAGATTTTACGTAAAGGCTTGTGTGGAGAAGCATCCCATTTTTTTCTCTCTACCTCCCATTTCTTCTACTCATGATCCAAATGTATTTTAAGAATGCAGAGAATAAAAACATGAATGGATTTTGCTGGTTCTGCAACATTCAGAAATATTTCCATGCTAGGGGAAAACAAGATAGCCAGTTAAGCTATGTATGTTTCAGTGTATGCAGTGTTTCTGAGTCAGAGGTTGATGTTCAGGCCTTTTTCAAAACATGTCTCACATTCAGTTTAATATGGGGAAGAACTCTCATTCATCAGCAAAATCAATTTCACTTAGATTAAATTCAAGAGAGGAAATCTGGAAGTAAAAATTCTAAAGCAATGAATAGTAGAAATGAAGTATTGATATGTGGAAATTCCTTTGTAAAAGGCTCACTAAAATGATGATTCTGAAAATCAGACATTTTCTTTTTCCCTGGGATGCAACTCAACTCTTGTCCTAGTCATCTTGTTGTCTTGTGTTTGTCTCAGACAATAGACTTTACTGTAACTTCACTTTTAATAAAACACTAGACTGGTCCAATAGATGGTCCATTCCACTGTACAGACATATATATATTTCCATTTCTGCTATTCCTTGTATCCCTTTTCAGAGAGAGAAAGTATCCATTATTAAGGCATTGAGAATACATCTGAAACCCTTGGATGCAGGAATAAGCTTTAGATTAAAAGGATTTTTTCTAATATATTAATAAAAGTTTTAACTGTGGATGAAAATAACTTTTGTTGGAATGTGGTACATTCAAGAGGCTGTGCAGCTCTCCAAGTTTGTACTACCATAAGGGCTCTTTACATTGGCATGTCTTTGGTTTAAATGCAAACCTTCAAAACATTTCTACTGCTTGGAGTTCAATGCTTTATATGTATGTCTGAACTATGCCAATTTGCAAATAGCATAATAAGAATAGGGAATTTCTACTAAATAAAATTATTTCTGAATACAATCTACAATAAGACCTGCTGTTAAGATCAGAGAAAATAATATTTTAAGTAATTTTTATATCAAGAGCCTATGAATAATTAATTCCAAAATTGTGTATTCAGCATCCAAAACTAGTTAAGGTGGTAACACTGAATTTGTGTTTAGTCATATAACAATGAGGAATTATTAACTTTATTTTTTTATATATAAAAATCACCTTGATGACAGAAAGAAAGTATTCTGTAACTGCAGCTTTAATGTACGTGTACTGTCTTCTGCTGAATTAAGTTTTAGATATGCCTTGCTAACATTGATTTAGTTTATAATTATATTTGGTGTTCCCTAACAAAAGAATCCAGAAATGTCTCTGTTCTGATCACCATTTAATATAATACAATGTGAGGACTTTCTAAATACATAACCAAAATTTGACTCACAGTTGATGGGATTTCTCTTCCTTTGGTCACTTCTTAACCACTACCTTCCTTTTGAATACATGCACACACAAAAAAAAAATCTCTGCACTTAAAGATCTACAATAAGTAGTAGTTGTAGCAGCAACATTTATGCACAGAAACACACTGAAATTTCTGGATTAGATCAAATGATTTATCAGCTACATGGAGCATTCAAAAATCATAAGGCATCTGTGGTGAGTTTATTACAATCAGTCTCATAGGTAAGACAGACTTGACTTGGGAAAAACAAAATTATTATTTTTTTTTTGTTAATTGAAATAGATATGGACAGTGAGAAACAAAGACAAAACTGAAAGCAACCCCTCCCTTCCTCCTAATACTTTCTCACAGGCTCCTTCATTCTTTTTCAATTTCTCCTTCATTCCTTAATCTTCTCACAGAGGCCATGCCTACAGAGCCTTGTTGCCAACACCTTCCCATTATAGCCAATGCAGTAACCTACTGGAATTGTATAAATAGATTGTATATCAAGAATTTTAGTACACAAAGCTAGTTTGCTTTTCATCTGTGTTAAACTAACCTAATATGAGAGTTTGTGTCATTCCAAAGCATGCATTCTCATGCTGTATGATGTAAGCTCTAAATTTCATATTAATTGCTTAGTATCTTTCATTTATTTTGCTCTCCAATAATAAACTTAGAGTCCAGGTCTAGTGGTTTCATCCTGATGGGCAGATAAACCGCTTTCTCACTCCCTCTCCTCAAAGGAAGAGGGAGAGAAAATGAAAAGGAGCTCAAGGGTTAAGATAAGGACAGGGAGATTTCTCACCAATTACCAACACAAGCAAAACAGATTCAGCAATTAATGCAATTTATTGCTTACTACTAATAGACTAGAGCAGTGAGAAACTAAAAGCAAACTGAAAACATCTTACCCTCATCCATGTTATTTTATGTCCTCCCACCATGTGGGGCAGGGGAATAGGGAATGAGGGCTGGGGTCAGGCCATAACATTTTGTCATCTGCCATTCCTTCACAGTCACTCTCTTCCCCTGCTCAGGCATGGGGTCCCTCTCACAGGATGCTCTCTTTTCTAAACTGTGTGGACTTCCTACAGAATGCAGTTCTTCAAGAACTTCTCTAACTTGGGTCTGTACCATAGGGTCCATCCTTCAGGAGTAAACTGCTCCAACATGTGTCCCCCAGGGCAGCAGCTTCTCCCAGATCCCCTGCCTCACCATGAGCTCATCTCCACAGGATACACCTCCATCCCAGAGCCTGATCCTGCAGGAGCTCTCCATGGACTGCAGCCTCCTTCAGGTCAGATCCAGCTGCTCCACCATGGTCTCCTCTACAGGCTGCATTGTGGAGATCTGCTCTGCCATGGTACTCCATGGGCTGCATGGTGTCAGCCTGCTCCATCATGGGCCTCTCCACAAGCTGCAAGGGAACTTCTGCTACAACACTTGAAACACCTCCTCCTCCTCCTTCACTGGCCTTGGTGTCTTCAGGGTTGTTTCTCTCACATTTTTTCACTCTTCACTCCAGCTGACGTTGCACAGCATTTTGTTGTTGTTTTTTAACTATGCTCTCACAGAAACACAACCACTATCACTCACTGTCTCAGCCTTGGCCAGCCGCAGGTCCCTTTTTGAGCCAGCTGCAACTGTCTCTTATCTAACATGGGTCAGCTTCTGGGCTCTGTTCACACAGGCCACCCTTGCAGCCCTCTGCACTACGAAAACCTTGCCACATAAACTCAATATACAAGAATTTTCCTTAGCCTTGTATGGTCACAACATACTTAGTCCCCCTTAAAACATGAAATAAGCAAATAAAAACACTCTGTAGTAAGGTATAGTTCCAAATTTAGCTGCGTTGACATCATCTCTGGTTTTAATTCAAATGAAAAAAAAGAATAGTTTGTAAAACAACCAATTTAAGCATTAAAATTGCAAAGCTATCAC
Source organism: Oxyura jamaicensis (assembly GCF_011077185.1). NCBI lineage: Eukaryota > Metazoa > Chordata > Aves > Anseriformes > Anatidae > Oxyura > Oxyura jamaicensis. The sequence continues at coordinate 4,657 of NW_023309373.1, forward strand.
TGACATACAGACAATTAAATTCCATCTTTTTTAACTTGAAAAAGAAAAAAAAAAAAAAAAAAAAAAGGAAAGAAATCTTGCCCAGAATCTCTGTTATGACATCATTCATTGTGATAAGCATCATTCTAGATGGTAGATAACTGGTCTTCTTTTAAGTGTTAAAATTATGGAAGTACATATTGCTGTCTTGTTTGCAGTTAACCAAATACAAATTGAACATATACCTTCATGTTTTGCTGGACTGATGTCAAGGCACAAGGAAGTGCAGTGTTCCTGATGTAGTGTCTTTTACTTAGTGAGATGATGTCAAGGCTTAGTATCCATGGAATTTGTTAGACCATTGAATGCAAATAGACTCTCATAGCTTGTAAAGGGAAGCAAAGATAATTTAGAGGTCTGTGTTTTAAATGCCTACAATCTGTTAGCTTTTTAGCAGTTAGAAGATGGACATAAGAGGTGTGGCCAGGTACCATAGGAATTATATTGCACAGACTTCATGCTCCTAACATCATTAAGAGGAACTTCAACAATCCACCATAAAGATGTCCATGGAAGCTTGGGTTGCAGAGATGTAGTCCCACCAAAATGCCATCTTCAGGGAGGAAAAAAAAATAAAAAGAAAAATATATATATATATATAATGAGATATACCACCCCACTGTTTTTTTGTTTGTTTGTTTGTTTGTTTTTCCCAGAATAAAAGACTTTATACTCAGCTTCAAATCCCTTTTCTGGCTTGTCCTAATGTTCTTTACTTTGATTTTTTCTTGTCAGTGTGTACCTCTGATGCAAAGATTTATTATTGAGATAAAGAAGTGTAGAGTGAGTGGGAGAACATTATAGAAACAAGGTAGTAGGACAAAAGAGAAAAACGACATGAAAACTTAGTGCACATTTGTATGTTGTTATTTTCAGAGCCATCAGAATGTTGTCAAAATTTACGAGTATATATCAAATATATACATGTAGAAAGTTGTGGAAGAATCACCTGAATCTGAAGACCTACAGGAATATATACTTTTATAAATAAGTAAATAAAACATATATATATATATATTTCCAATTTAAAACCATTTAAATTAAACAGTTGGACTTCTAAATGTAAATTTTACAGTGATGTTTTTCCTTACAATTTCCTCATGTTCATTGTTGTACAACTAATAGAATAATTATACAATTTTTCCTACAGTGAATGTTACGTTTCCCATTGCAGAATGTTATGCTATTGCAGAATGAAATGTGAATAGAAAATTTCTTTTTTTTTTTTTTTTTTTTTTTTTTTTCTGGAAAATTAAGCTTACATCTTAAATTTTCAGCAGGGAGCAACTGTTTTGTAAATAAAATGTAGCCGTTTTTTAATATTTAGTTCTCACTGCAATCATAGCATGAACTTAACAGACAAAACATTGACTCCCTGCTGCTGTTATATATTCTTACTTGAGTTTTCCTGGCAGAAGCAGCACACGGGATTGGCATTTCATTAGTGATAACAAGAGTTGAGTGTTCATAAACTACTACCGATTTAAACAGTGAGTTTCTAATTTACCACCCTTCTTTCTAAGACTGTCAGGAAAGTGCAAACAAATTTGAGTTTAATTTCTAATTACAATATTCCCTAAACATATGCGTGTACACAGTGGACCATTTGAACCTCTGTATAAAAACAAATGTAAACAACAATTAAATAAATAAATAAATAAATAAATAAATAAATCATGAATGACGTTGGAATTAGGTTTTCCAGCTACTTTAATGAATACCACAGAATCACAGAATCACAGAATGGTTGAGGTTGGAAGGGACCTCTAGAGATCACCTAGTCCAACCACCCTGCTCAAGCAGGGTCACCTAGAATGTGTTACCTAGGATCACATCCAGGCGGGTTTTGAATATCTCTAAAAAAAAGGAGATTCCACAACCTATCTGGGCAGCCTGTTCCAGTGCTCTGTCACACAAACCATAAAGAAGTTCTTCCTCATATGGCCATGAAACCTCCAGTGGTTCAATTTGTACCCATTACCTATTCTTCTATGTGCCACTACTGTGAAGAGTTTAGCCCCATCCTCTTTACATTGTCCCCTCAGATATTTGTAGAGGTTTGTAAGATCCCCTCTCAGTCCCCTCTTCTCTAGGCTAAACAGGCCCAGCTCACTTAGTCTTTCCTCATAAAAAGATGCTCCGATCCCTTAATAATCTTTGTGGCTCTACACTGGACCCTTCCTAGAAGTTCTACATCTCTCTTGTACTGATTCCTTTGCCAGTATGCTGAACAGCAACAAAGAAGTTTCTAATAAAGTACCTAACTCTAATAGGAACTCAGTGAAAATATGACCTAGTGTGTTAGGTCTGTCTGGGATGGAGTCACCTTTCCCTGCAGCAGCCCACACAGTGCTGTGCTCTGCACTCGTAGCTGGAACAGCACTGTTATCGCTCCAGTGTTCTGTCTATTGCTGCATAGTGCTGGCACAGCATCAGGACTCCCTCCAAGCTCCCAAGAGCCAGCAGGCTGGGGGTGGGCAATTGATGGGGATGGGACATCACCAGGGCAGCTGACCTAAACCAACAAAAGGGATATTCCATAACACCTGATGTCACACTCAGAAATAAAAGGGGGTTCTCAGGGGGGAGGGCGGTCCTCCTGAACAACTGGTACACGTTTTGAGGCCCTGCTTCCCGGGACGTGGTCGAACATTGCTTGTTGATGGGAATAGATAATATAGTTGATAGAGAATAACTTTTTTTCCTTTCTCTCTGTGCTTCTGCACAGCCTTGTTGTGTCTTTTGTTACTTTTTCACCCCATTCCTATTCCCTTTAATTAAATCATTCTCATCTCAAACCTCAAGTTCTTTGTGTTGTCTTTTCTCCACCTTCCTCTTTGAGGAGGGGAGGAGTGAGAGAGTGATTGTGGTGGAGCTCAGCTGCCCACTCGAGTAAAACTACTACAGTCCTTTTTGGTGCCCAATGTGCAGCTTGAGGAATTTGAGATAAGGATGATAATTGAGAGAGGTAACGGGCAAAACATGGACTGGATGATTGTTACGAATGTAATAATTGTGAAGAATCTAAGAAAGCAGTAATTGTGAAGCAATATATTTCATGTTAGTGTGGTGAAGGAATGAGGGGTGGTGTGTATGTAAATTGTCCACCTCATCGGTGTTGTGATGATGTAATGTTTACTTTGGTGTGGGGAATTCTTTTTCTTTATTGATGTAAATCAAGTTTGTGAAGATTGTGATGACTGTAAAGTGAGAGAATATTGTTGTTATACTTAAATAACCTTTTCACAGAGGCAAGGGGTGGAATGTAATGGGTTTACATGGCAAGGTTTTGGTAGCAGGGGGCCATAGGGGTGGCTTCTGTGAGAAAGCTCTAGAAGCTGCCCCATGTTTGGTAAGGGCCCCATTGCTGACCAGAGCTGAGTCAATAAGTGATGTCGTTTTGCACCTCTGTGAGAGCATATTTAAGACAGGGAAAAAAAAAAAAAAAAAAACACGCTGCGCCACACAGAGGGGGAGAGGTGCTCCAGGTGCTGGAGCAGAAGTCCCCTGCGGCCTGTGG
>NW_023309374.1:0-1328 GCF_011077185.1 Oxyura jamaicensis
GTTGGAAGAGACCTCCAAGATCACCGAGTCCAACCTCTGACCTAACGCTAACAAATCTTCCACTAAACCATATCCCTAAGCTCTACATCTAAATGTCTTTTAAAGACCTCCAGGGATGGTGACTCAACCACTTCCCTGGGCAGCCTATTCCAGTGACTAACCACCCATTCAGTAAAGAAGTTCTTCCTCATATCCAACCTAAACCTCCCCTGGCACAACTTTAGCCCATTCCCCCTCGTCCTGTCACCAGGCACGTGGGAGAATAGACCAACCCCCACCTCGCTACAGCCTCCCTTCAGGTACCTGTAGAGTGCAATAAGGCCGCCCCTGAGCCTCCTCTTCTCCAGGCTAAACAGTCCCAGCTCCCTCAGCCACTCCTCGTAAGACTTGTTCTCCAGACCCTTCACCAGCTTCGTTGCCCTTCTCTGGACTTGCTCGAGCACCTCCATGTCCTTCTTGTAGCGAGGGGCTCAAAACTGAACACAGTACTCGAGGTGCGGCCTCACCAGAGCTGAGTACAGGGGGACAATCACTTCCCTGGACCTGCTGGCCATGCTGTTTCTTATGCAAGCCAGGGCGCTGCTGGCCTTCTTGGCTGCCTGAGCACACTGCTGGCTCATATTCAGCCAACTATCAGCCAATACTCCCAGGTCCTTCTCTGCCAGACAGCTTTCTAACCACACATCTCCTGTAGCGCTGTTTGGGGTTGTTGTGCCCCAGGTGCAGGACCCGGCACTTGGCCTTGTTGAACTTCATACCGTTGGCCTCGGCCCATCAGTCCAGCCTATCCAGATCCTCCTGCAGAGCCTTCCTACCCTCGAGCAGATCGACACACACACCTAACTTGGTGTCGTCTGCAAACTTGCTGAGGGCGCACTTGATCCCCTTGTCCAGATCATCGATGAAGATGTTAAAGAGGACTGGTCCCAGTACCGAGCCCTGAGGGACTCCACTAGTGACCGGCCTCCAACTGGATTTGACTCCATTCACCACAACTCTCTGGGCCCGGCCATCCAGCCAGCTCCTAACCCAACAAAGCGTACACCAGTCCAAGCCATGAGCAGCCAGTTTCCTGAGGAGAATGCTGTGGGGAACGGTGTCAAATGCCTTACTGAAGTCAAGGTAGACCACGTCCACAGCCTTTCCCTCATCCACTAAGCGTGTCACCTTGTCATAGAAGGAGATCAGGTTCGTCATCAGGACCTGCCCTTCATAAACCCATGCTGACTAGGCCTGATCGCCTGCTTGCCCTGCAACTGCCACATGATGACACTCAAGAGGATCTGCTCCATGAGCTTCCCTGGCACTGAGGTCAAACTAACAGGCCT
>NW_023309375.1:0-7562 GCF_011077185.1 Oxyura jamaicensis
CAGCTGACCTAAACCAACCAAAGGGATATTCCATACCATATGATGTCACACTCAGCAATAAAAGGTGGAAAAAGGAAGAAGAGGGGAGGGGTGGGCTCTCGTTGCGAAAATGTCTGTCCTCCTCCCGAACACCGGCTACGTGCGTTGAGGCCCTGCTTCAAGGACGTGGTCAAGCATCGCTCATTTGTGGGAAGTAGAGAGTAATTTCTTTCCTCTGCACTTCCACATAGCCTTTACTTGTTTTGTTTTGTTATTCCCTTTCCCCCTCCCTCTTCCCCTTTCCTTTTTTTCCCTTTAGTTGAATTGTTTAATTAATAATATTTCCTTAATAATATATATATATATATATTTCCTCTTTAATTAAATCATCCTTATCTCAACCCGTGAGTTGTTCTTTCCTTTACTTCTTCCCCTCCTCATCTGAGGAGGGGGAGTGAGAGAGCAGTTGCGGTGTTCAACTGCCTAGCATGGTAAAACCACCACACCCAGCCACTTCGGCGTAGCCTACCTTGTCTTCTTCCTCTCCAGTCTGAGTAGGGGTTCCTCTGCTTTCTAAACAACCTGACATTCTCATCCATTGTTTCATCTTGGATACAGGGGCAACTGACACTGGTACAGTCTGTTTCCCTACCCTAGCCTTGGAGCCTGTCATAGCAGTTGGAACTGCCGCAGGGCCCATCACAGAGGTTGGAACATTCCCTGGGTCTGTCAAAGGGATTGGAGTGGCTGCTGGGGTTGGAGTGGCTGCTGGGCCTGTCACAGGGCATGGAGTGGTCGCTGAGGCTTGCAGTGGCCGCAGGTTCTGTCACTGGGATTATAGTGGCATTGATTGCAGCTTGGTAAGCATAGGCCAAGCCCCAACAGTGATTTGTGTATTTTTGGAACTGGCAGGGTGATGACGCCCTTTTCAAGCATTCTACCGGTTTTCTAGGATTCAGAGGTGAATTTCCAAAGCACTGGAGGTGCCCACTGCTCTAGATGCCTGCCCATCTCCTCCCACACTCCCTGCCACTCATAACTATACTGCCTCAGAACAGATCTCTGGATGGCATTCCTAAGTAGTTGTTTAACCTTAAACAAAGCCTGAAGCACATCCGGGAGACATAACAATAAGAACATGCTGGTCTGAACATCCCAAGGATATTCAAAGTCTTGAAGAGATATCATAACTAGCCAGGAGGAGAAGAGGGTGCTGAAGGAGAAAGTGAGAGTGAAGAAGTAGGAAAAAACATCTCCCCCGTCCCCTCCATAGATTGGTTCCCTGAAAAAGAAAAAAAAAAAGGCAATAGGTGTAATTGCTAATAGTTTCTGAGATATGGTTTCCAAAGTACAGAGTCGACGACAGTGCTGAGTACAAACACGAGGTTAGTCTCATGACCAGCAATTTCATCATATCATAAGCCAGTGTTACACTGTACAGTAAAATAATGATCTTAAACCAGCCCCCGGAAAGGATAAACAGCACAACAGGGAGCACATACAGTAAGCAATGTGCTATATAACTCAATTTGGAAAACAGGCACAGCAGACCTGAGATCAAAAGAATCAACATTTTGACTAGCAACTATTAAGCAGATCTAATGCTTATAACAATTTTGTTTTAATGTGCTCTGGTCAGATCTGTTGTTATCTCGACCATTCAGGCCCTATGTTGGGCAATAAAATGACTGTTGTGCTTTAATCCAGCTGGCAGCTAAGCACCACACAGCCATTTTCTCATCCTCTCCCACTCTCTGTGGGATGTGGGAGAGAATCAGGAAAAAAATGAAAGCCTGTGGATTAAGATAAAAACAGTTTATTAGGACAGAAAAGAAAGGATAATAATAATAATAATGATAATGGTACTACAATAATAACAGTGTGTACCAAAGAAGTGATGCACAATGCAATTGCTCACCACCCAATGCCCAGCCTATCCCTGAGCAGCCAGTCTCCCCACCCCGGCTAGCCCCCCCATATTAATTGTTCAGCATGATGTCAGATGGTGTGGAATACCCCTTTGGCCATTTTGGGTCAGCTGTCCTGGGTCTGTCCCCTCCCAGCTCCTGCTGCACCCCCAGCCTGCCCACTGGCAGGACAGAGCGAGAAGCTGAAAAGTCCTTGGCTTAGTGTAAGCACTGCTCTGCAACAATTAAAACATCAGTGTGTTATTGACCTTATTCTCATCCTAATCCAAAACATAGCCCCCTACCAGCTACTAGGAGGAAAATTAACTCTATTCTAGCCAAAACCAGGAAAGGTACCTGTAAGCATTACTAATTTGCTTACAGGGCTTATTTTAAGTTCTGTTTTTTCCTTCTATCTCTGTTGTGCTTTTCTCTTTTAGGTACAGTATTTTCCAGAGAAACAATTACATTACTGCCCTAGAGATTCATCTATGCATTGTAAAATAGTGTTATTGATATTTAAAATGTTTGCAGAATTTTTTGATAAATTGAAGTTTCTGAGAATTCTTTTGACAATGTGTAGTCCAATTACACTTATTTTGTAATTACAGAATAATTTCTACCTATTGCATTAATATACATTTCTTGTGTCTATTTTGCACACCTATCAAATTGAGATGAATTAGAAAATATAGTTGCTATGTCTGTTCTGCTTTGATATTAAGGAGATGTAGGTAAATATTTTGGGAAATCTTTCTGAAATTGTTTTGCTGCATGAGATGACCTCTCATTTTTAGTTTACTTTTTAATCCATTGGTGGTTTTTCAAAAAATGTTCAGTGTTTATGTAGGTCTGTTCAGCATGATTGCCCTGCTGTTACAAAGCCAGTCAATTAGTAAACAGAGCACAGGCTACTAAATAATTATTAATGTCACAATTACGTTGGAATCATACATATCTAAGATACAGAATCACAGAATCACAGAATAGTCTAGGTTGGAAGAGACCTCCAAGATCACTGAGTCCAACCTCCGACCTAACGCTAACAAATCTTCCACTAAACCATATCCCTAAGCTCTACATCTAAACGTCTTTTAAAGACCTCCAGGGATGGTGACTCAACCACTTCCCTGGGCAGCCTATTCCAGTGACTAACAACCCGTTCGGTAAAGACGTTCTTCCTAATATCCAACCTAAACCTCCCCTGGTGCAACTTAGCCCATTCCCCCTTGTCCTGTCACCAGGCACGTGGGAGAACAGACCAACCCCCACCTCGCTACAGCCTCCCTTCAGGTACCTGTAGAGAGCGATAAGGTCACCCCTGAGCCTCCTCTTCTCCAGGCTAAACAGTCCCAGCTCTCTCAGCTGCTCCTCATAAGACTTGTTCTCCAGACCCTTCACCAGCTTCGTAGCCCTTCTCTGGACTCGCTCGAGCACCTCCATGTCCTTCTTGTAGCAAGAGGCCCAAAACTGAACATAGTACTCGAGGTGCGGCCTCACCAGAGCCGAGTACAGGGGGACAATCACTTCCCTGGACCTGCTGGCCACACTGTTTCTGATACAAGCCAGGATGCTGCTGGCCTTCTTGGCCGCCTGAGCACCCTGCTGGCTCATATTCAGCCGACTGTCAACCAATACTCCCAGGTCCTTCTCTGCCAGGCAGCTTTGTAACCACACATCTCCCAGCCTGTAGCGCTGTTTGGGGTTGTTGTGCCCCAGGTGCAGAACCTGGCACTTGGCCTTGTTGAACTTCATACCGTTGGCCTCGGCCCATTGGTCCAGCCTATCCAGATCCTCCTGCAGAGCCTTCCTACCCTCGAGCAGATCGACACCAAAACTAGTAAATCGATACCAAAACTAGTAAATCACAATCTTTTTATATAATTCCCCTTAAAAAGGGCTGTTGCAGTATTTGCCAAGTAGGAAAAAAAAAAAAAAAAAAAAAAAAGATGGCAAACAAATGCATGTTAATTTCAGTTTTTCTGGTATTAAAGTCAACAAAGAATTAAAAATAAATAATTAAATAAGTAGATTTGTGCTGTAATAATAATAAAAAGAAGAAAGTACCTAGGGCTAACAAAAGCCACATGTACATGTAGTATGCATGTCAAAGATGAGCCCCTTGACATCTTCGTTTTTTAAATCCAAGTTTACTTAAATAACTGGATGACACATGGACCAGATTTTGGCTCCTTTACAGTCTTGTCCATTTACAATACCAGTAGCCAGCATAATCTTAATTCAGCAATATCTCCAGGACAGATCTACCATACACTGTCTTAAAGCATTTTCTGATTCAGGGAGTAGTAGAGGCTGAAATTGAGAAGACAGAGCAGTCCAAGGAGCCTAGGCCATGAAGAGCTCATGGACAGCCATTACAAGGAGACCACTCCCCAGTGTAATCTACAAAGCTGTGGGGAGCATCCTAGCAGAGTAGCCCATACATCTGTTACAACTCACATGGTCTAACAACATGCCTATTTCCGCACCTTGGCCTTTCATCAGAATGAGTTGAACTTCTGTTGTACCTCCTCATTGTAATACATAATTTTTTAGGTATTACAGTTGTCTCCTCGGATGCAATGGAAAGATTCTCATTGACTTTGGTGGGCTTTGGGACTGTCTATAATTATCTGATGATCATCTTCAAAAGATCATCATGGACATATGTATCAATTTTTATATTTTAGAACTGTGATCTTCTAGCTGTGCTTCTGAAATTACGAAGACCTATCAATTAAAAAAAAAAAAAAACACTTTTTTTTTATACAATAAACAGCAGCTGATGCAAACTATGAGTACAGTTTTTTAAACACCATATAAATAGAAGTTCTTAGAACACTAAACACATGCTAAACTTCATCACAGTCATTGGGAGTTTGGGACACAGAAGGAATGTCATCTTGTGACGTACTCTGCCTGATGTACTTCAGATGCAACACCCCCCCCATTAGACCCTGTTGCAATAACATGCCCAGAAATTATAGCTGTAAGACAACTGTATGCCTAAAGTCTATGTAGTTTGGACCCTTAAGCATCATATAACACTAGTCACAGTTACACAGTAACACATACTCCTACCACATGCACACATGCTGCATTGTTTAAATGTTAAGGCCATGACAACTTTTGCTCTTTGCTGTGTTTGTGGGTATGTTCAGGGAAATAGCACAGAACAGTCTGAGCTATTAAAAATTCTACTGCGCACTTCCTTCTAATTGTCTGAGTGTGACTAACCATGAAATGGGACAGAAAACACACACAGGCTCACAACTCAGTACTGTAAGACAGTAAAGAGAAAAAAAAAAAAAAAAAAAGATTATTATGACTACTTCAATCCTATGAGCTCTTTTAATGAGAGGGTTTGTGGTTTTTGTTTCTTTGTTTAAGCTTTTAAGTATTAAGCCTGATCCTGCTCCTTACACTTGCTTGGAGTTAAATCCTGTTCATCCTTTATTTGTGAATTTCCACACATTCCACCATTTTCAGTAGCATTACATATATCAGAATAAGTGAAATACCTCCATGTTGAAATCTGTAAGAACAAAGTGTTGTCCTGGTACATTAACAAGTACCCTAGTTGCAATAGTTTTCATAGTTGTTCAGAACCTTAAGTAGTCACAAAATCTCATGTTATTGGACTATACAGAAGCCATGGCTAAGAATAATGGCAGCAAGTAGAGGTGGGAAAGGTGTTTGTGCTGAAGGGAATAGCAAGAAAAATACCTTTTTAAAGTAATTTCCTTCATTTTATGGGACAACACATACCTACAAATTGCAGACAAAGATTAAAAAAATCATAACCAACTCTAGAGTGTTTACGTTGCAAGGCTTTGGTAGTGGGGGGCTGCAGGGTGGGTTTCTGTGAGAAGAATCCAGAAGCTGCCCCATGTTAGATAAGGGGCCCGCTGCTGGCCAGAGCTGAGCCAATAAGCGATGCTATTTGCGCCTCTGTGAGAGCATATTTAAGAAAGGGGGAAAAAAATGCTGCACAAAAGCAGCTGGGAGAGAGAAGAGTGAGGAACAGCCCTGTAAACACCAAGGTCATGGAAGAGAGAGGGGGAGGGGGTGCTCCAAGACACTGGAGCTGAAGTTCCCCTGCAGCCTGTGGAGAGGAACATGGTGGATCAGGTTGTCCCCCTGCGGCCCGTGCTGTACCACGGTGGAGCAGGTTTCCATTCTGCAGCCCATGGAGGAGACCACGGGGGAGCAGGTGGATCTGACCTGAGAGAGGCTGCGGCACGTGGAGAACCCATTCTGAAACAGACTCTGGGCCAGACCTGTAGCCTGTGGAGAGGAGCCCATGCAGGAGCAGGTGACCTGGCACCTCCCTGCCACCTGTGGGAATCCCAGGTTCGAGCACTTTGCTCCTGATGGATGGACCCCATGGTACGGACCTATATCTGGAGCAGTTCTTGAAGAGCTGCTGCCTGTAGGAAGCCCACACAGGATCAGTTCAGGAAGGACTGTATCCCATGGGAGGGACCCCACGTTGGAGAAGGGGAAGAGAGTGACCATCAAGGAGCGGCGGAGACAAAGTGCTGTAGACTGACTGCAACCCCCATTCCCCCATTCCCCTGTGCCTCTCGGGGGGAGGAGGTGGAAGAGGGTGGATGGGGGGAAGATGTTTTTGGTTTCTTTCCTTTGTTTCTCACTTTTCTAGCTTGTTAGTAATAGGCAATAAATTTTACTAATCTCCCTATTCTGAGTTTGTTTTGCTTGACATAATAATTGTTGAGCATTCTCCCCATCCTTTTCTCAAACCCTGAGCCCTTTGCATCATGTTTTCTCCCCTTTCCCTTTGAGAAGGGGAAGTGAGATAGCGGCTGTGGTAGAGCTCGTCTGCCCATCTGAGTAAAAACACCACACCAGCACAGAGGAGGAAGGTGTGCACTGAAGAACGTGGTGGAAGTAGGAACATGTGGTGTGAAGTGGCTGTTGCTTTTCCACACCTTCTGTTTAATTTGGGTGCTTCTTAACATCTGTATCTTCAAAAGGTCACAGCTAGCCTCCTGTTCAATCTGCCTTCTGCTGTATGGCTCAGATTCAGAGGTTTCCCACAAAGGCAGTGGGTATATTCTCACTATTGGAACTTTGTCACCTGCATAGACATAATCAAGAGCCTTAACATGCACTCAGTTGAGTGACCTGGCCCAATCAGACACATAGTAAACCATAGCTTAAGTTGCTCCAAGTTGAGTTTATGATTCTGTTTCTGGCTCTCTTATTGGGGTCTTGGGTAAATTTGGTCTAGTTATTTAATCTCTTCATGCCTTCCTTTCTTAGTCAAAGTGGGTGGGGGGGGTGGGGGGTGAGGGAACAGAGGTGAGCTCCCTTGATCAAAAGCACTAGGTTAAGGGTGAAGCCCTGAAATTATTAGAGGTTTTATTATTAATATCACTCTTGTTCAGAAAAATCACTGAAATTTGTTACTTTTGATCATGGATTGATAGTGTGCACATGCACGTTTTATACAGTCATTTGTTTATAAACATCTAAAAACTGCTTTTTATAGTCACCTTTAATTGCAAGTTTCACTTTTTTTATTATTGCTTCTTACAAACAGATGTAGAAAGCACTTCCAAACCGTATCTGAAAGTGCCTACATTGAGTTTGTTTATATAGAGTCTGTGATAAATGATTAAGTCCCAAATAGGATTTTTGTGATTTATTAAG
>NW_023309376.1:0-13146 GCF_011077185.1 Oxyura jamaicensis
GTCCGTTCCACAGTCGATCCCACAGCCGAGCAGAGCTGCTCCTGGCACAGGGAATGATGCTATTATGGTTTTGTATACTTACACCAAAGAGATGCATTGCAATAAGGAGCGAGTGTGGCATTGACAATTTGTTTCATGGTTTGTTTTTTGCCCATGTAATTGAACCTTACACATGATGTGGCTGTTACACTTCCCAGAATATCTAATTCCTGTGGCTCTAGGGGTGCTCGCAGCAAGTAGACAGTCCAATCTTTGTTATCTGCCAGGATCCCCACCAGACATGTCGTAAACAGGTCGTTAGCACTAGCCAGGGACAGGCACATCACTTCTTGTCCTGTCATGTTGGTGAGGGTGACCCCGATGTTGTGGCATGGTTGGATGGAGACCCAGGGCTGGCAATAACCGATGACAGCGGCGATTGTGAGGAGGAGGCCAACCATGGCCTTACCCCCGTGCTGGTACCCATCTTGGTCCGTGACCTGTGGAGACACAAGCATACCCTCGACCCCAAGTTATTAGAGGCTGGGGTCCCTCCCAAAGACCTGTATTTAAATTTGTTACCATCACTAAGGCCTGCTCTGATTGTGGCACCCGTGGCAGTGCGGAATTCATACTTTTGTAATGTTTTACTATGGGTGGTACCTCTTTGTGAGGAAAGGGTAATGCTAGGTGATTCATTATGTAAAGTGCCTTTCCCAACCTGTTCTGTGGTGTTTCCTGGGTGTCTACTGAGGCAGTAACTGGTCATCTCTGTGAGGAGCAACTGGCAGTCCAAAGGCTTAGCTGTAGGATAAGTTATCATCGTGGTATGAGTGACAGCTTCTCTCCCCTCTATCCTTTGGCTATTTCAGTCAATAATGATAGAGTGTATTATGTTTCTCTGTATCACTGAATAAATCCTTAATGATAGCCAAGACTTCAGTGCACTAAGTACTGTATCACTGTTACAAGAAGGAAAGCAGAAAGACACCATTGTTAAGAAAAATCTTGGGTGGCAAAGTCCTTTTTCACTGCCCATTTCCTGAATGTACTTTTTAAAAGAAAATATTTAAAATTAGAAAAGTAAAGTTCCACCCTCATATTACATGGATTACTACAGCCATGTAGGTCATAGCAAAAAAAGAATTTTGAACACTGGACAAAGCTTAACACAATACCATACCAGAACACTCAACACCTAGTAAAGCTATATTATCAATTTGTTTTTGATTTCCAAAGAGATTTCCAAAATACATCTGCAGCAGTTCATTTTTTTCCTTGAGGGTTTCTGCAGAAAACCTGACTTTTCTGCAATTCTAAAAAAATACTCTTTAATATCACAAATATTCAAAGGACATAGATGTGTCCAAACTCAGAAGTCTGTATACTTGAGATCCTACCATGTCTTTAAAATCCCTCTGGATTCCTTCAGGAAAAAAAATAAAGCAATGTGAGAACTAACATTAAGGAAACAGTAAGAAAGCACTAAAAGATTCCAAACTTTGAATATAAAGATTGACTGGACCATTATCAACAGGAAAAGAAAGACTTTTTCAAAAGTGCATAGTAAGAAAATTCTGTAAAAATCCTTGGAGAACAGTCTATCACTATTAATGCACCCTTAATAAAAAATATATCTCTAAAAATAGTGCTGAACACAAAAACAAATGTTGTATATTATTTGAGATAGTTATGAAGTTTTAGAGGTAGATGACTAAATCAGTTATTTGGGAGAATTACCACTACAGCTATTGGTGTAAACAGTATTACATTTTACCTATATAGTGTTCATATCTGTGCAAGAGTGCGGAGAGTGGGAAGAACATTTCTCACCTAACAGCAACTATATTAATTCAATGTCTTTGGTCTGCATCAGTTCTCCTAGAAACGGGGGCAAGGGGAAGAAAATTAGGAAGGCAAGACAAATCAACCCCATTTGTGTATGCAGGCAAGTAAGAGGCAAAATGCACCAGCCAAATTATACACTAAGGGTGACTGGGCTCACTGCACAACCCTCAGGACATGGCTAGATCAGATGGGTAATACCCAAACACTCTATAGGCTGAAAATGAAACATCAGAAATCCTGTACAGTAGTTTCCACGATGTGAATTCAGTCATCTTGCCTTACGTATTCACAACGGTGCTGTGTTGTTGCAAAAGCACTTTCATTCCTGTTCACCATGTCCATCAGATTTGGGGGTTCCATTAAGAAGAAAAGCAGTAACTAATAGCAGCGCAAGGCTTTGTCACTAGTGAACAGAGTATGTTAACTGGCTAACGCTTGTGAAGTGTTAGTTGTTCCAAACAGTAACCATTTCAAAAACAGCGTCACCACCAGAACCTGATGGTATTCAAAGCATCTGTTAATACACAAATGGAATCAGAATTTTTCTATCCTTTGGGTAGTCTTCAAATTTCTCAAGGTACCACTGGTGGTGTTGCTTTGCCCTAGAGCCCAAGATAAAAAGTGTACACAAAGCAAATTCAAGGCTTTCGATGGTGCAGCAGGCAAGGGCAAACCCAAAGCATTCCAGGATCTCTCCAAAAAAGTTGGCTCCACTGACATACTCAAAGATTCCTCCTCTTGGTATCTTGTAACCAGTTTCCCCTGGTTTTCTATTTTTTCTTTTTTTCTCTTCTTTTTGTCTCTTTTTCCCTCTTTTTTTCTTTTATCTTTTTTTTCATTTTTTTGTCTTTTTCCTTTTTTTATTTTTTTCCCTTTTTTTTTCTATTTTTTCCCCTTTTTTCTATTTTTTTCTTTTTTCTTTTTTTTCCTTTTTTCCACATTTTTTCCTTTTTTATATTTTGTTTTTCTCTATTTTTTTTTTCATTTTTTTATTTTTTCTTGTTTTTCTTTCCCTTTTTTCTTTTTTTTCCTTTCCTTTTTTCTTTATCTTTTTTCATTCTTTTTATTTCTATTTTTTTTCTTTTTTTTCTTTTTTTCTTTTTTTTCTATTTTTTTTCTTTTTTTGTTTCCTTTTTTCTCTTTTTTTCTTTTTCTTTCTTTCTTTCTTTTTTCTTTAACTTTTTCTATTTTTTTTTCCTTTTTCCTTTTTTCCTTTTTTTGTTTCCTTTTTTCTTTTCATTTTTTCTTTCCTTTTTTCATTCTCTTTTTTCTATTTTTTTCTTTCTTCTTTCCTTTTTTCTTCTATTTATTTTCCTTTTTCATTTTTTTCCTCTTTTTTTTCTTTCCTTTTTTTTCTTTATTTTTGTTTCTTCTTTTTTTCCTTTATTTTCTTTCCCCTTTTTCTATTTTTTTGTTTTTCTTTTCTTTTTGTCTCTTTTTTCTCTTTTTTCTTCATTTTTCTATTTTTTTGTCTTTTTTCTTTTTTTCCCCTTTTTTCTATTTTTTATTTTTTTCCCCTTTTTTCCGTTTTTTTCCTTTTTTCTCCTTTTTTCATTTTTTTCATTTTTTTTTCTTTTTCTCTATTTTCTTCTCTCTCTCTCTTTTTTTTTTTTTTTAGTAGAAAGCATAAGGAGTTATCACAGATCTGGGGTAGGAGGTTTGAAGCCTTGGCCGAGCTGCAGTTGGCAGCGCCAGCAGACAGATTGGCAGTCTGAGGGAGGGAGCCGGCCCGGGGGTGGGGGGTAGCAACAGCGGCAGAGCCGCTCGGTTCGGCGGATGCAGCGGAGCGAAGAACTGAGGGAAGCTCGGGGCCGACCCGGGGGTGGGGGGTGGTGGCGGGGGGTTAGCAGCAGCGGCGGAGCCGAGGGCGGAGGTCGGCACGCCTCTCCTCCCTCTCCTGTGGGTGGTGCAGGACATCCTGCCTGGGTGTCCTGGGGTGTTACTTCCGCAAGCGGCTCAGATCTCTGCTTTGACCTGGCCCTGCCAACTTCCATCTTTTCCGCGCCCGATGGTGGGTCCGGCAGGACTTCCACATGATTTAGAGAGGCATCCCCAGAGTTCTCGCCCGCAATGCATGTTAAAAGTCAGCAACAGTTCTGCAAGGGCTGCCGCTCCTAGTGTTGACTTCTGGGCCGCAGCGCAGTCAACCTCCTTCTCCACCTCCATAGCCTTTAGTGTCTCTAATACCATTCGTCACAACTCACAGACAGTTTTCACCTCCTTTTCATCTTTTGAATCCCCCGTTATAGTCCTTTCCCACATGGTATTCCCAAACTCCCGCCATTCCGTAACAGGGAACAGCAAGGCAGTCTCTCTAAAATGTCCCCATCGTTGTCCCAACTTCATCAATTTGATCAGTTTCTTTCCTGTTGTCTCGATACCTCTCTTAGAGAGTATTCCAGCGAGCAACAATGCCACAGCCTCCACTTCCATGGCTGTGCTTCCTCTGAGAGGTAGGGAGCGACCCTGACCCGTGTCTGCCAAGCAGCACCCTCTCAGCCGTTTATTTTCCCAGTTCCTTCCTCTAGCTGCTTACCGCAGTCTCGGAGAACTCAGTCGAGCTGGACTATCTAGTGAGTAACCATCCCTGCTACCAGGTGTCGGAAAGGGAAACGGACCTGAGTAACGATGCAACCTCGATGCGAGTATAATCGTCCTCCCTTATTGCAGGTTCTCACAGAGTATATATAGGCAACTAACTACAGCATGCGCCGATAACAACTTATAATTGGTCTAGCTTCTCCATACACTTGTCTCTAGCTTGTTTCCTCATTATCTCTAATACAAGGACGTGGGAAACAGCGCAAAGCCACCTGCGAATTCCTTTCCCACAATTACCTGTATACAGAAATCGTGGGACGCATCAAAGAGTCTTAGCGACAGACAAGGAGTTACACCCACTGATGAACAAACCCACCTAGTGTTGTTAGCTGGGATTAACCATTCGGCTGATTGTTTTCCGATACTGTAGTAACTTTACAGACTGGATTCTCTGAACAATTCCTGATAATACCTTATTTGGTCCTACTGCCTGGGGTCTATTGGCATCCTCCCTTTTTATCAGTATGAGACCCCCCTTTTCTTAGAAGTTCAGAAAAGTCACTTTACCACTGTTGCCCAGGCCCATAGCCTTTTCCAATTTGACCCAATTTTGGTTTGGGGGTATTCTGGGGGTTAGTCTGGAGACAAAGATCACATTAAGTTATTTGAGTGATGGTAGCATATAAGTTCTTGGCAATAATTTTTCAAATTAGATAGTTATACAAAGCGTCTATTCCTCAATGTGTCTTCCGGTGTTTCTCCTTTACCGGTGACCACAATAAATTGGAAGGGATGACTAGCTTCACCTTCCCTTCTTTGGTAATAACCCATCCCTCTTGGTTATATTTTCCCTTTTGACTTCCGATTAATTTTCTATCCTTTTTGTTATATACAGGCTTACCTTCAAGGGGAATCTGCCTGTCTGGAGTCAAGGCTCCCTCAGTTGCTACCTCATTTTCTGCTGCTTCTTTTGCCTCTCTGTCCGCCAGATCATGTCCTTCCGCCAATTCTGAGCTCACCTTCTGGTGTGCCTTCTTGGTATTTCAAGAACCTTTGTAGGGAAAGCCAGTGACCGCCTTTCACTTCCAGCACTGCAGACACTGTGTGAGATGCTAGCACAGTTATTTTCTGGCCCAAGGTGAACTTGTGTGCTTCCTGGATATTTAGCACCACTGCTGCAACAGCTCTGAGGCATCCTGGCCACCCCTTGGCAGCAGCATCCAGCTGCTTAGAAAAATAAGCAACTGCCCTTCGATATGGGCCCAGGTCCTGTGCTAGTATTCCCAGGGCAATCCCCGTCCAGGCCACACATGCTTCTTCTGTCTGGGTGGCTATGAGGAGGTCATCTACATACTGCAACAGCCTTCCTTCTCCTGATGGGGCTTCCCAGGTCTCCAAGTCCTTGCAAGTAGTTCTCCGAACAAGGTGGGTGAGTTCTTAAATCCCTGAGGCAACCTTGTCCATGTGAGCTGTGTTTTGCGCCCACTCTTAGGGCTTGTCCAATCAAATGCAAAGATTTTCTGGCTGGCTTCATGGAGAGGGAGGCAAAAGAAGGCATCCTTCAGGTCTAAAACGGTAAACCAAGTTAGTTC
Source organism: Oxyura jamaicensis (assembly GCF_011077185.1). Lineage (NCBI taxonomy): Eukaryota > Metazoa > Chordata > Aves > Anseriformes > Anatidae > Oxyura > Oxyura jamaicensis. The sequence goes on from NW_023309376.1 coordinate 5,961, forward strand.
TGGTGTTAAGTATTTTAATCAATTATCAGGCTAATTCCTTCTCTGTCTTCCTTTTCAAGGGGTACCGTTTAATTCTGCCTGGCTGTTTTCCTTCCTTAAGTTTAATTTGTATTGGAAGTGCATTTTTTTTTTTTTTTGCCTTCCCTGGTACATCCAGAAAACACTTGACTTAGGATTTCCTCACTAATTTCCTCTTTGGTCTCAATAGCTGTCAGTATTAAACTCAACACTTCCACATACCTTTGATCATTTATCCCCATTATAATCTCCCCATTTTAAAATGAAATGGTTGCTTGTAATCTTTCTAATAAATCTCTCCCTAGGAGTGACTCCGCGAGTTGGGCATGTATAGGAATTTGTGAATGCCCCACTGTTTCCCATATTTATATTTCAATGGTTTGCAGAAATATGCTATTTCAGATTGGCCAGTTGCCCGCTTCACTACAATGTAATCATTCCCCACTGATACTAATGCTTTATATAAAACTGAATATGTTGCCCCTGTATCCACCAGAAGTTCCACCGCTTTTCCCTCCTTCCCCAGCTTCATTTTTATAACCAGCGGATCTGCTGGGGTAAATTCCCTCAGTCCTCTTCAGTCGTCTTTTTCACGCGCGACCACCACCTCCCTTCCCCGGTTCCCTTTTCCATTTCTTTTCTGTTCTGGGCATTCGTTTTTCCAATGCCCAAATTTCTTACATAGGGCACACTGATCCTTGCCTAGCCTGGGCTGTTGACACTGTGTGAGACACTAGCACAGTTATTTTCTGGCCCAAGGTGAACTTGCGTGCCTCAGCCAGCTCTTTAACCCCCCTGGATGAATCCCATCTGGACCCATGGACATAAAAGTCCTCTCTCCTTCCAAATTGTCCCATGTGCATGCACCACACCAAAGGCATATTTCAAATCTGTCCAAATGTTTGCCAGCTCAAGAGCTCTTATCAAGGCGATGATTTCCACCTTTTGGGCTGATGTTTGTTACCGCATATCCTGTGAGGTGAAATCCCTGGAGGACAAAGCTGCTGCCGTCTATATACCAATCCTCTGCATCTTCTAGGGGTGTATCTTTTAAGTCTGGCCAACTGGAGTATACCGTGTCCATGGTCTTGATGCAAACATGACTAAGGAAAGAGGCTGGGTTCACAGAATTAGTGCTGAAAAACTTTAGTAAGTCCATTATACCCATTCATTTTCTTCTTCAGTAGCTATCATTTGTGTACTGCAACAGTGTCCTCTTTTCCCGAAGGGATCTGTCAAACTTCAAGATCACAGGCTAGTTGTTTCCTGAATATGGTGGGGCTATTCTTGAACCCCTGTGGTAACACTGTCCAAGTAATCTAAGTTTTCTGTCCTCTATTAGGATTTTCCCATTCAAAGGCAAAAAGTTTCTGGCTTTCAGTTGCCACGGGCAGGCAGAAAAAGGCATCCTTTCAATTTATTTCCGTTTTTCCTTGTTCAAAAGAAATTTTTGCATCCATTTTTTCCAGCAAGTCCCTTCCTAATGTGAAATGTGTTTATTTGATTCGTGTCAGTATGGAACAATGCTAGGGCCGCATGATGAAATATAAACTCCTATTTAAGAAGAACAGAGTGATTAGTGTACATAGTTCTTGTATCATGCAAAGGAACGATCCAGCAATTTGTGTAAATAGAGGGTTTGAAGGGCGAACATTGAGACTCTAGTCTGGGAGATAAGAGGACCAAGGAGGTATTTTTAGGAAACTGCAGACTGTTGCATGGGACGCTGCGCAAGCCTCTGATAACCAGCAAAGAGATCCACCAAATAAGGAGAAAGGGGGAGTTGAAGGACGACCGAAGAACAAAGCCTGGGAGGAAGACTACGAGCCTTCAGCACAAGAGACCCCCAGAAAGACCACCAGAGACTGCTACGCATGCGTCCAGAGAGGGTTTGGATTCCAGGAACTAATTATAATAACCCTGCTTTTTCTAGGAATAGTGATGAATATGTATTAGTCTAGGAGCATAAAAATCAGACACCTGATGTAACAGGTGTGCGTCCTGGTAGAGCAGAGACTCCCAGTGCACCCAGCGCTGTTTGCTTGCCTCTATTCGCTTAATAAATCACAAAAATCCTATTTGGGACTTAATCATTTATCTCACTAACAAGGACCTTGGCAAATTGGGTAAGTATAAAACTTGATGAATTCCAATCATTTTTCCCTTTTTAAATTTCAAGCATTGCAAATAAAAACACCTTTTCCTGTTTCCATGACAACTCACTCATACCCATCATGATCCCTCTGCCCCAGAGGGCTCACACCTGTGATTTTGAGATCTCAGCCTTGGGTTGAGGCAGAACTACCAACATTCCTACATCCTCTTTCCCTGCTCATTCAACTTCAAACAGCTCTGTCAAATACTACATGCCACACCTTTAACACCTTCAACAACCCTTTTAACACTTCTTTTACCTTTCTCCAGCCTGTACTTTTCTAATGCCAACACCAAAGGCTCAGTCAGGGGCCAACTTAATTCCATACCTTTTCCCTCTAAGATGCTGAAACAACATATCAGTATACAACATTTCATCCTATTTTCTTTCTCTCCTCAAAAACATTAATTGCAAGATAGTGTTACAGTCGATTGATCCATAAAGTGGCCATTTAGCTTATATAGTGGCCACCATTTATTGCAATACTTGTTTGCAAGCTATCCTCTCTGCATTCCTGCTCCCTCACGATGTCACACCGTCTCCTCCACTTGCTGACCTGTGATCAGAGAGAAGGTGCCCAGGACACCAGCACAAGGGTGGCAATACCCCACGCAGCCCTAAAAGTCTCACCCATTCTCTACCTACAGCCCTCCTCTTCCAGGGAAGGAAGACAAACCTTCCTCACTGCTAGGTTTTGCCAGCAAATGTTGGCTAATTAAGCAGCTGTGCTGCTTAATTAGCATTAAAGGCACATCTAGCATGGGCCTAGAGGAAACATTTCTTACATTAGGAGTTTTTTGGTTTGTTTGTTGTTGTTGTTGTTGTTTTTTAAAAAAAGACAAGAGATTGCATAGTTTAGGAAGGATGGTGTAATGCTGAATTACTTAAAGGCAGATGAAGGTAGTGCTGTGTCCTACCACGTAGGTGTTACCCAGCTAAGAACGAAGGAAACACAAGTTTGACTTCAAGCACACGCTTACTGGTAAAGCCTCTGCTTACTCACTTGTGAATTATTTCTTTTAAGTGAAATATTTCTGAATTGGAGAAGCAGAAATCCTTCCAGCCTGGTACAGAATTGTTTTAATGAAGTTAGTGCATAAGAAAACGTAAAATGTTTCTAAAGCCACATGAAGATACTAACAGCAACAGCATACCCAGAGACAAAGCTGAAGGATTTCCTGCAGCATGCACAGCTCTGCAGACCAGAATTACTATTGTTCCAGTGCTGGTCCCTGTAATTTAAAAACTCAAAGAATAGCTTAGAGATACAAAATCTTTCCCAGACTTATTCAGTATTAGATGTGATAAAAAAAGCCTTAAGTACATTTACAGGCATGTTGGCACATACCATTTTTTGTTTAGAACTTTCTAAAATGGAATTCTGTATCAAAAGAATAATTGGAGCGTTTTACTGGAGACAGTACAATATGCAGCTCACTTCCTTTTCAAATACATCTTGAAACTACTTTAAGATTTTTAAAATGTATTTAATTTCAAAGTTTTCTATCTACTAAAGGGTTGAGATGAATGAAGAAAATTTTGAACATTTTGAGCCGAGGAAGCTTGAAAAGCAATCTCAATGAACCATAGAATATTCGTATAATATGGACTAGCCAAATGAGTCCATCCACATTTTTTGATCCAATGTATTTTGAGTAAATATATACATATTTCATCACATTGGCCTTAATTTTGTCTCATGTTTTTTGCATTTCTCTAGCATTTTTATTATTCTGATTTAAGTACCTAAACATTCTTTTTAAAAAAATCCATATCGCTGAGCTGATTTGAAGATTTTTTATTATTATTTTCTAAAGCAATTTTTATTTTGCACGTTATCCTGATAAGAACAGTATATCACTTTGTGGTAAAATTTATTACACATTTATACAAGTTTATACTTGAGGTTGACCACTGATGTTCATGCCTACTGCATAATTTTAAATCCCTTATTTTTTCCAGGTGGAATTTGGATCTTCATATTTCCTAGGGGGAGGAATTGAATGAGCTGTGACAAAGTACATGTCCTACATGGGTCAGCAGTACAACAGAGCAATCCCCAGCTCAGGCTGAGCTGCAGGAGCCCCACACAACTGCAAGCACGTGCAGGTGTTATTATACAGCATCCCCAAAAATCAGGCTCAGAGCAGATGATGTCATCTGCAATTGGGCTAAAGTAGCAAAAGCCTCCCCAAGCAATTGTGTTATTCCCAGTTGGGTGATTATTTCCTAATATGCAGCAGCAGAGAGGTCCAGCTGGCAGTCTCCCTACAGGCTGTGGCACAGCTCCCCACCACCTGCTCTAACCTCCATGGAAACACTCAACAGCTGCCAGGGCAGAGGGCAAAGACCAAAATCAAACATTTTCACAGCCAAGCACGCTCCTGTCTTGGCAGCACCCCTGCAAGTTCTTCCTGTGCTGGCATCCAATCCCCAGTTTGGAGAAGCCAGGCTGCCCTAAAATACCAGTGGCTAGGAGGGATATCTCTGATTGCCCTGCAAGGCATCTTGCCCATGCAAATGTGTAACTGAAGAGCTGAGACATCTTACTGAGAGTCCATTTGCTGCATAAATCTCATTTATTTGACTTTCCCTGTTCTCATCAAAAGCTGAACTGTAGTGTTAGCATAGCAGACACGTAACCACAACGTGATTATATGAAGGTGCTTTATTCAGCGCTGGAAACCAGGGGCAGGTGCCCAAATCTGGCTTCGAATCCCGTTACATCCCGACTGCAATTTATACTATTGTGGTTACATAAGATGATGCATATTCATTATAGGTTACAACATCAGCCTCGCATTCCATTTTAATTAGCTCTCCTCCCCTTTGCACATGCCCAGTGCCATCTGGTGGTCTTTTAGGTGGTCTTCATGATGAAGTAAAGAGTCTTCCTCTCTTCTGAACTCTTCACCCTTCTCCCTAACGCATGCTCTCTTCAGTTCCTGGTGCTTATCCAACAGGTTTCACCATCTTCGGCTCCTTATCGAAAGGTCAAACTGTACCTGTTCATCTTCAAGTGTCCTCCCTATACATTTTCTCTTAGATATATTGGTTATACTTGTACTCGACCCTTCACCAAGCAGTACGAGATAAGCAGTACAAGATACAAAATATGTGTTAATGCCAACATTTCTCCCCTTTGAAAATACTTCACTCTATTGGGGCAAGTATTTTCATATTCCCCATCATTAGATCGATAGCAGCAGCATTATGCCTTACCGTGATAAGGGGTTTTCCCGTAATTCTAACGCTTCATTATTATGATTGTTTGGTGGTGGTGGGGCGAGATGTTTTGGATGTTCCCTAGCAAGGATTTCCATTATTTGGTGGTTCCATGCACTACTCCTAGTTATTTCTCCCCGTATGCACATGTACATTAACCATATTGTAAGAAACACAACTATCAGTAAAATGTTTGTTTGTAGGAGAGATCTAACCCATCCTTGTAAGTGAAGCCCTAATCCCTCGAGGATAGCCCCCAACCAGCTTTGTTCAGCTTCATGCTTTTTCTCCCTTAAGTTCTGCTCGACGTGGGCCAATTGGAATATATCATATTCTACATCCGCGATTACATTAGGGATATACACACAGCAATGATATATCCTATCTCTCAGGTATCCACAAACTCCATGCTCTTTTATTAAAAGCATATCTAAAGCCATTCTGTTCTGCAAGGTCATTTTAGTAGTGGCCTGCAATTGCAGATTTAGACCTTTAAGTCCTTTCCTGGTCACCATTGCCAATCTGTCCACCTGTGTCATCAAATTATATAGCATTTCTCTATTCCGTGCCTTTCCTTTTCCTTTCCATTCATCCCATAATTCTCTTTGTCCTTTCTCATTGTCATAGATTACCTCAGGATCTTGTGGAGGGACCTCGGATCCTTTCCCACACAATCCGAGCCTTAGACAAATTTACTGGAGCATCATTTGCGACCTTGCAGACCAGAGTAGCATTGTTACCAAAATATTCTGTTATACTTCCTTGCTTTTGGGGTATCTCTAAAAATATAGCACTTATTTGGTTATTACACAATGGTACCCAAAATAATGTGAAAACCTTATGCCAAAATCTAGCCATTCATATACTTCGTATCCTCAGTTTAGTAGGACCTATTGGTTGAGCTTCCCAAAGTCTTGGTACCCGTTTCACTCGAGTGTAATGTATCCAGGCATCCACTCCTTCTACCTTGATAGCCATAAAGGTTGTCAGTAAGACCTGATAGGGTTCGGCCCACCGTTCCTTTAAAGGTTCTTCATTCCAATTTTTAATATACACTGTATCCCCTGGTTGGACATCATGCACAGGATTTTCCAGAGACAAAGGTCGGTTCCACACCAGGACACTGCGTAGTCAAGCTAAGGTTTTGCCAAGAGATAAAACATAATTATAAACATATTGTTTACCACCAATCTGCATACTTGGATTTGGCTCAGGGGATTCATAAGGTTTTCCATACATAATCTCAAAAGGACTTACGGACATTCCACTTCTGGGTTTTATTCTGATTCGTAATAAAGCTATCGGCAAGGCCTGTGGCCATTGTATCTTAGCTTCCTGGCAGATCTTACTTAATTGCCCTTTTAAGGTCTGATTCATTCGCTCTACTTGACCACTGGACTGGGGTCTCCACGGAGTATGTAAATTCCAGGAGATTCCCAATAATCTACTAACATCTTTAACCACAGTTGCAATGAAATGTGGTCCCCTATCTGAAGAGATACCTAATGGTACACCAAACCTAGGGATAATCTCCCATAGCAGCCACTTCACTGTTTCCCTTGCTTGATTGGTGCGACAGGGAAGGGCCTCCGGCCATCCAGAAAAGGTTTCTACCCTCACTAATAGATACTTATATCCCCTTTTTCTTGGTAATTCTATAAAATTGATTTGCCAGTAATCACCTGGTTCCATGCCTGTTCAAATTCGTCCCATTTTGGCATGTTTCCTTGCCACTGGGTTATTCTTTAAGCAAATTTCACACTTGGACATCACTGCCTTTGCCATTGT
>NW_023309377.1:0-5284 GCF_011077185.1 Oxyura jamaicensis
CCTCCTAGTAGCTGGTAGGGTGCTATGTTTTGGATTAGGATGAGAAGAGTGCTGATAACATGCTGATGTTTTAATTGCTGCAGAGCACTGCTTACACTAAGCCAAGGACTTTTCAGCTTCTCACTCTGTCCTGCCAGCGGGCAGGCTGGGGGTGCAGCAAAAGCTGGGAGGGGACAGACCCAGGACAGCTGACCCAAACTGGCCAAAGGGGTATTCCATAGCATCTGACGTCATGCTGAACAATATATAGGGGTGGCTAGCCGGGGTGGGGGGGCGGGCTGCTCGGGGTTGGGCTGGGCATCGGTCAGCGGGTGGTGAGCAATTGCATTGTGCATCACTTGTTTGTACATATTATTATTATTATCATTATTATTTTCTATCTTAATAAACTGTCTTTATCTCAACTCACAGGCTTCACTTTCCCGTTTCTCTCCCCCATCCCAGAGAGGGAGGGGGGAGGGTGAGCGAACGGCTGTGTGGTGTTTAGCTGCCAGCCGGGTTAAACCACAACATTGTGCCAGGCCATTTTTTCCTGAGAGGCTGCAACGCCCAGTCCACGTATAATTGGCACAAAGTTGGTGAGTTTTTCATGCCCTGCGGCAAGACTACCCATTCATAACGATTAGCAGGCGCCGCTTTGTTGATCGCTGGTATGGAGAAAGCAAATCTCTGCGTATCTTGAGGATGCAAAGGAATAGTAAAGAAACAGTCCTTTAAGTCCACAATAAGTATGTGCCATCCATCGGGCAACATAGCCGGGGAAGGCATTCCGGGCTGCAGGGCTCCCATCGGTTGCATCTGCTCATTTACCTTACGCAAGTCATGTAGGAGGCGCCACTTTCCACTCTTTTTTGGGATTACAAAGATAGGGGTAGTCCACGGACTAACAGAGGGCTTGATGTGCCTGGCCGTGAGCTGTTCGGCCACCAATTGCTTTGCTACCCGCAGCCGCTCATCAGTCATGGGCCACTGGTCAACCCACACAGGCTCATTGGTGGTCCATATTAGCGGTGGTCCATATTAGCACTGCTCCCCAGTGCCCATTACTAAAAAGGGTTCGTAGCCAGAACGGCTCCAATTTGGCTGAGGACATCTCGGCCAATCAAGGCTTCCAATGTCCCGGGCAGCAGCATCACGTAGACCTTAAGATTCACTAATTGTCCCTCCGGGAATCGTAGTTGGACCGGAAAACGGCTCATATAAGGAGCAGAATTTCCTCCAACCCCTGCTGTCGATGAGGTTGGCAACTCCACAGGCCAGCACACAGGCCACATGGACTTACTTACAATGGTGACGTCGGCCCCGGTGTCTAGCATGGCGACGATCCATCTTGACTCTTCCCCTTGGGAAATGGTGAGACCCATCATGGGTCATGTATCCAAACTGGTAGTAAAACACACTGCGGGTCCAGTGGATCCAAAACCTTTGTCTCCACAACCTATTATTGAGCCATGAGGGTCACCTATGGGATTATCCAGGGCCACTATTTGGGCTATGCGGCTGCCCTTTGGAATGAACAAAGGTGGGCAAACAGTGTGGACCATAATGTATATGCACCCCGTGTAGTCAGCGTCAATAACCCCAGGGAGTATGATTAGTCCCTTGACTCCCACGGAAGAGCGACCCAAAAGAAGTCCTCCTATCTTACTACCCTGGTGAATCAAGGGTCCCACTGCATTGCTAGGAATTTTTTGGACGTTGATATCAATAAGGGTGACATCTACTGCAGTTTCCACATCAATTCCGAGGCTCCCCCTGGTTGCTGGCCGGTGTTGTTCCAGAAAACCCGGCCTTTGCCCGGAGAGTTGGCTCGCCTTGCGCGGGGTGCATGAGGGGTAATTTGTGTCTGCACGCGGCCCCTCTGAGCGCTCTTCCCCCAGTTTCCCGCACAGACCTCAGTTGCGTGTGTGTTCCTTTGACAATTTTCACACCGCAAGGCAATGGCGCCTGTGGGGTCCGGACTCTCCACATTTAAAGCACCTTCCTTGGAAAGGTCCCCGTGGGGGAGCCGTTGACTGCCATTGGGCAGCAGCCGCCAAGGGTTGTACTATTTCCCGAACTGCCTTTTGGACTGCAAAGGCTACCGCATGGTTGTGATTTTGGGCCTCTGCTCTTTCAACCCTTGTTAACATTTCTTCTACCCCGGCCCCTTTCGGCAGACTAGCTAAGATCTGTTTTGTGGCTTTGTTGGCGTTGTCAAAAGCCAGTATTTTGAACATCTGTTGCTTATTTTCATCACTTAAGTCAGGGTGATTCATCACAGCTTCCCATAGTCTATCAATAAAGTTTGAGTATTTCTCAGTGGCTCCTTGTGTCACCATCCCAAATGAGGGAATTGAGGAACCAGGCAAGCTAAGGAAAGTATCTAGCGCAAGTTGCGCAGAACGTTGTAACAGGACAGCAGGGAAGGTCAATTGTGCCTCCAGGCTGGCAAAACGTCCCTCACCCAGAAGCATGTCTGCAGTTACCCCATATAGCGGGTCACCCAACTGCCGCCTCCCTATATCTTGGGCGGCTCGGTGCGCCCACGAGGATCCCCATAACAGAAATTGTTTCGGTGTAAGTAATAGTCTCATTAGGTTCCGACAGTCGTGGGGACACATCAAGTCGGCAGAAAATATCCAACTAACAATCTGTCGAGTAGCTTCAGATTTTACTCCATAATTGGAAATAGTGGTTCGCGCTTGTTGCAAAATCTTCCAATCATGTGGCTCCCACTTTGCCGTGCCGTTCTCATGTATCACCGGACAAGCTATACTAGAGACTGCACTCCATTGTCCTTCCAGGATAGCGTCCCTTATGACTCCGCTCCACCGCATGGGTCTAACTGGTGCCGGTGGCCCGGCGGGAAGAAATGGAGCAGTGGTCTTCTTCCTGCTCATCCGGGAAGGATCAGCTACTGACGCCTTCTCCTTTAGCCTCAGGTCCAGATCCCCAAGGCGATGCAAGACTGCTTGCAGCAGCTTTCCCGTATTTTCTGGGAGAAGTTCTGTATGGTCGTCGCTAGGTGGAGTTGCCGGAGCAGAAGAGTCCGTCGAGCGCGGCAAAGGCAGGCACAGAGGCGGAGCCGAGGGCGGGCGTCGGCACGCCTCTCGTCCCTCACCCGTGGGCGGCGCGGGACATCCCCCCGGGGTGTCCCTGGGTGTTACTTCCGCAAGCGGCTCACATCTCTGTTTTGACCTGGCCCCGCCAACTTCCGCCTTTTCCGGGCTCGATGGTGGGTCCGGCGGGGCTTCCGCATAGTGTAGGGGCGGCCCGTCCGCCGGCCCCTGCCCGATAGTATGCGATACAAGCTCAGAGACCGTCGAGCATGGAACCCTGGTCATTCCTTTAACGGCAGAGAGCCCAAAAATGCGTGCAAGGGTCCCGGGTTGTTTTTCAGAGTCCCCGGATTTCGTGGGGGCTGACCCCGGGGCCAGCATCTGGGCAGCAGCACAAGCTACCTCCCTTTCCACCTTCGTAGCTTTTAATGCCTCTAGCACTGTACACCACAACTCCCGAACAGTCTTTACCTCTTTTTCATCTTTAGAATCCCCCGTTATAGTCCTTTCCCACATGGTATTCCCAAACTCTTGCCATTCCGTAACAGAGAACAATCGGGCAATCTCTCTAAAATGTCCCCATCGTTGTCCCAGCTTGATCAATTTGATCAGTTTCTTTCCCGTTGTCTCGATATCTCTCTTAGAGAGGATTCCAGCGAGCAACAATGCACCAGCCTCCACTTCCATGGCTGTGCTTCCCCTGAGAGGTAGGGAGCGACCCTGACCCGTGTCTGCCAAGCGGCACCCTCTCAGGCGTTTATTTTCCCAATCCCTCCTCCTCTAGCTGCTTACCGCAGACTCGGAGACTTAGTCGCACTGGACTGTCTGGTGCGTAACCATCCTCTGCTACCAGATGTTGTTGGAAAGGGAAACGGACCGGAGTAACGATGCAACCTCGATGCGAGTATAATCGTCCTCCTTTATTACAGGTTCTCACAGAGTATATATAGGCAACTAACTACAGCACGCGCCGATAACAACTTATAATTGGTCTAGCTTCTCCATGCACTTGTCTCTAGCTTGTTTCCTCATTATCTCTAATACAAGGACGTGGGAAGCAGAGCAAAGCCACCTGCGAATTCCTTTCCCACACTCCATGACTTCCTGGTCTCCATATTGGAGGGATACGCATTTGATGGGAGGACCATTGAGTGGATAAGGGGTTGACTTGAAGGTCACACCCAGAGAGCAATGGTCAGTGGCTCTATGTGCAAGTGGAGCTTGGTGATGAGTGGTGTCCCTCAGGGGTCTATCTTGAGACCAGTTCTGAGTCATATTTTTCTCAGTGACAGGGACAGTGGGGTAGAGTGCACCCTCAGCAAGTTCACAGATAACACCAAGCTGAGTGGTGTAATGAATGCAACAAAAAAAAGGGATGCCATGCAAAATGTCCTGGGGAAGCTTGAAATTTGGGCCCATGTGAACTTAAGGAGGTTCAACAAGTCCAAGTGGAAGGTGCTGCACCTGGGCCAGGGAAATCCTGGACAGGAGCATAGGCTGGGAGAAGAACTGGAGAGCAGCCCTGCAGAGAAGGACTTGGGGCTTCTGCTGGATGAAAAGCTTGACGCGAGCCAGCAGTGTGAGCTTGTAGCCCAGACGGCCAACTGCATCTTGGGCTGCATCAACAGAAGAGTGGCCAGCAGGTGGAGGCAGGTGATTGTCCCCCTTTGCTCTGCCCTTGGGAGACCTCCCCTGGAGTCCTGTGTCCAGGTTTGGGGCCACCAGCACGAGAAAGATGTGGACCTCTTACAGCAAATGCAGAGGATGGCTACAAAGATGATGAGAGGACTGGAGCACCTCTCCTCTGAAGACAGGCTGAAGAGTTAGGTGTGTTCAGCCTGGAGAAGAGAAGGCTCTAGGGAGACCTACTTGCAGCTTTTCAGCACTTCAAGGGTCTTTTTTTAAAAAAAGGAGAAGGACTCTTTACTTGGGTAGATAACGACAGGAGGATGTGGGAATGGTCTTAAGTGTCAGACCTGAATATGACATAGGAACAATGGCATGGAACAAGGGGTGGATATAGTCCGAGTTTTAGCTGGGATAGATTTTCTTCTAGAAGTTTTCTTCCTAGTAGCTGGTATGGTCCTGTGTTCTGGGTTTACAGAATCAGCAAATCACAGTGTAGTTTGGGTAGGAAAGTGTGTTGGGTCCGTCTGGGATGGAGTCACCTTTCCCTGCAGCAGCCCACACAGTGCTGTGCTCTGCACTCATAGCTGGAACAGCACTGGTATCACTCCAGTGTT
>NW_023309378.1:0-1660 GCF_011077185.1 Oxyura jamaicensis
CTCAATCCATCTATTACTGTCAAAGACAATATAAACCTGTTCTATAAATACTTTAAGAAAGGAGGATTAAGGAGTATCATTACCCGTGATTGGATGTGGGGGAGGAAACCTGGTGACAAGAGATGAGGGAAAGGCAGAGGCACTTGATGCCTTCCTTGCCTCAGTCTCTAGCAACAAAACCAATTATTTCCCTGGATATTTCCTCTTCGTCATGGCCAGTGTCTACTTACAAGGTGCACTTTGTGGCAGGTTTATATTTTGTTTTGTTTAGTTTTGTTTAGTTTTGTTTAGTTTTGTTTTCGATGTGCCCATCGGCTCTGCACCTCCACAAAAGTGTGCTTCCTAGCTCTAAGTTTTGTTTCCCAAATGGCTTCTATGGATCCAGGGTTCCTTTTCTGAAACCCTCTCGCATGTTTCAGATTCGGATGTGCAGGGATGGGATAAGGAAAGCCAAGGAATGGATGGAACTGAGCTTGGCAAGGGGAGCACAAAATAACAGGACGGGATTCGTTAAATACATTGCTCAGAAAAGAAAGGCCAGGGAGAGTGTACTCCCTCTGATGGATGAGAAGGGTGAACTGGTAATGACAGACATGGACAAGGCTGAGGGACTCAACAACGTCTTTGCCTTAGTCTTAGTATTCACTGCCAGTCAGGCTTCCCAAGTTTTCATTTCCCTGAACCCACCGATGGAGGCTGGGGGGCAGAGTCCCACCCGCTGTGAGTGAAGAGCAGGTTCGAGATCACCTGATGAAACTCAACAAGTCCAAGTCTATGGGTCTTGATGACATGCGTCTCATGGTCCTGAGGGAACTGGCTGATGTAGTTGCCAAGCCTCTCTCCATCATATCTGAAAAGTCCTGGCAGTTGGGTGAAGTCCCTGGTGACTGGAAAAAGGGAAACATCATTCCCATTTTTAAAAAAGGTAGAAAGAGGACGCAGGGAACTACAGAACGGGGAGCCTCACCTCTGTGCCTGGCAAGATCATGGAAAAGATCCTCCTGGAAGCAGTGTCAAGGCACATGCAAGACAAAGAGGTGATCCAAGAGAGCCAGCGTGGCTTCTACGCCAGAAGGGTAAATTATGCCAGACCACTCTGGTGGCTTTCTACAATGGAGTGACCACATCATAAGGAAACGGAAGAAGAACCGATGTCATATACTTGGATTTCTGCAAGACCTTTGACAATGTCCACCATGACATCCTGGTCTCCAAATTTTAGAGAGATGCATTTGATGGGTGCACCATTGAGTGGATAAGGAGTTGGCTTGAAGGTCACACCCAGAGAGCAATGGTCAATGGCTCTATGTCCAAGTGGAGCTTGGTGATGAGTGGTGTCCCTCAGGGTCTGTCCTGGAACCGGTACTGTTTAATATCTTTATCAGTGACATAGACAGTGGGACTGAGGGCACCCCCAGCAAGTTCGCAGATGACACCAAGCTGAGTGGTGTAGTGGATGCAACAGAGGAAGGGATGCCATGCAAAGGGTCCTGGGGAAGCTTGAAATTTGGGCCCATGTGAACTTAAGGAGGTTCAACAAGTCCAAGTGCAAGGTGCTGCACCTGGGACGGGGAAATCCCAGACAGGAGAATAGGCTGGGAGAAGAATTCCTGGAGAGCAGCCCTGCAGAGAAGGACTTGGGCCTTCAGCTGGATGAAAA
>NW_023309379.1:0-1557 GCF_011077185.1 Oxyura jamaicensis
GGTGTAAGGGGCCTCTTTATGTGATTGCGTGATTGTGCTGTGTGAGATGCAGCATCGCTGTGAAGCGAGTGCGGAGTCCTGATCCACGGTTCCGCTATTCCATGAGGAATATGGCTGGAGATGGATGAAGTGTAAGAGATTGAGAAAAGACATCATAATGAGAAGAATTTTGAGTACTATTGATAAAAAGACCCCTCTGGGTTGTATCTTGGAAGGACATTGGTGGGCCACCTGTAGGAAATGTTAATTGTAAGACCTTAATTAAGTATTGTAACCAATGGTGGACTTAATAGAGAGAAAAAAAAAATCAGGATCCAGACTGGGGAGGCATTGATCTAATGATGGGGGAGATGATTGAGATGATGGAAACAGAAAACCAGCTAATTCTTAAAACAGCCTGAGTTCATGTGTGAGCTCAGATTGCCAATGGGACCGCTCAGGGAACTGTAGACGATTGCATTCCTCTGACCGCCCCCCTCTGAGACCCTAATCACCCCAGAAATTATGAACGGTTATGTAAATACAAAAATCTGATTAAATTGGGAATTGAGAACCGGTTCCGAAAGCTATAAATCATTCAAACATATATAGTATCCAACAAGGTGCAAAAGAAACCCCTACGGAATTTTTGGACCAACTTTGAAATGCAATGAAAAAAAATATACCAATTTGGACCTGGCTTCAGAAGACAAAGAGAGGCAGTTGGCTAGCCTCTTTCTAGGGCAATCGTCCCCTGATAGCAAGAATTACAGAAATAGCAAGAAATTACAGAAGCTGGAAGGACAAGACTTGGGAGACCCAGAAAGGCTATTGAATGCAGCGTGGAAAGCATTTAGGAACAGGGAAGATGCAAAGGACATAAATTATCTAAGGTGATAGCCACGGCAAACAGTAGGTGCACTAGAACAGAAAGAGAGAAGGAAGGGGGCAAAGGGGGAATTGAAAAAGGTAAAGAAAGGACTTTAGGAGGACAGAACCAGTGTGCATACTGCAAGAAGGAAGGACACTGGGAAAAAAAAGAGGCTTGCCTTAGGTTGCAGGATAAACTTGCAACACTCAGAGCAGGAATGACGGAGACCTGGGGCATCTACCCTAGCAGGTCCACTGGTTGAAATAAAGCTAGGGAACAAAGAGAGAGGCTTGGATTTTTTTGTTGCTCACAGGAGCTTCTTTCTGTGTGTTAATTCAAAAATTGATTCTGGAAAAGCACTGAGTCTATAAATGTAATAGGAGCAACTGGCCAACAGGAAAAGGCATTTTTGCAATGCTTGAAATTTAAATTGGGAAAAATGATTGGAATACATCAATTTTTATACTTACCCAGTTCGCCAAGGCCCTTATTGGGAAGGGACTTGCTGGAAAATTGGATGCAAAAAATTCTTTTGAACAAGGGAAAATGGAAATAAAAGTAACATAACTCTTAAGTCTATCCCTGGCAAGTCCAGAGAAAGCTCCAGACAGGACTCCCTGAATGGATGTAATTATGAACCAAGTGTATCTGGGAGTTTGGGCTACAGGAATACCTGGGGGAGCAAAGAATGGAGTACCTGAAAAAAA
>NW_023309380.1:0-3401 GCF_011077185.1 Oxyura jamaicensis
ATCCTTGAAACACAAAGCCATGGTCTTACCACAGACACTCTTTGGGTAACACCATAGCCCTACCCTTTGAGAGATATTTCTTCCTCCTTGCGGCCAGTGCCAACTTTCCAATGTGCACTTTTTGGCAGTGTTTTTTTTTCCTGCTCTTTCCTACTAACAAAAGAAGGTTAAATCAGGGTGGAAATCACTCCTAAAATAGGCATCCCAACCCATCAGCCTTCTTGAGGCCTGACAGCTAACCAGATAGAACTCACCTCACCAGCATCTTCCAAGCCATGGGCCTGCTGCTGGCCTTGCAGGAGGACAACCCATATTGGGGCCTTCTTTCTGTCTGGGCCCTCCTGGGTAAATAAGCAGAGGGGATCTCACAGTCAGCATGCCAACCAGGTGCCTTCTGCTGGCCTACCAGGGCCACTGGCAGATGACAGCCAAAAAGTACAGATCCCAGGTACACCTTGTCAGCCAAGGGTGACCTGACACCTACAGACAGAAGTGACCTCACAGTCCCTTCCACAGTCACATTCCTCCTGCTGGGGCAGGAGATCATGAGGTAGAGCTGACATCTCTAGCCTCTTTGGGACTAAGGCTCACCTCTCTGGCTTAGATATTTAGCAAATGTGTTTTTCTGCTTAGGGTGTCAGGTCTGTTGTTAGGTTATGGGCAAGCTTTGTGGAATAGTTTTTTTGTTTTATGTCTGACCAGAAGTTTAGGTTTAATAGAGCATTATAATGCTAGTGTTGAAGGCAGGGATTAGGGTGAGCACAAGAGTAAAGGCAAGGGCAAAGGGCTATGAGTTGAGTTTTGCTTCATGGAATACTTTGAGTTTAAGCATTGGATTGCTGTCAGGGTGTTGGAGTAGCATTTAGATTTAGGGATTAAGATTACTCTTTAAAATTGTGTAACGACCTTAAATCAATGTTTTAATTCAGTGTTAAAGCAGCATCAACATTACCTGAAGCCTCTTACCTCTATGAAATCATTGTAGAGGTTCGCTCACCCTTCCCCCTCCCTCTCTAGGGTGGGGGGAGAGAATTAGAAATAAATGAAAACCTGTGGGTTCAGATAAAGAGAAAAGTTTTATTAGGACAGGAAAGAAATGACAATGATGATGATAATGATAATGGTGATGATAACAATAATAATAATAATGTGTACAAACAAGTGATGCACAATGCAATTGCTCACCACCCACTGACCAATGCCCAGCCTATCCCTGAACAGCCAGTCCCCCCTGCCCCTATAATATGATAATTGTGCATAATTGTTCAGCATGATGTCAGATGATGTCAGATGGTATGGAATACCCCTCTGGCCAGTTTAGGTCAGCTGTCCTGGGTCTGTCCCCTCACAGCTCCTGGTGCCCTCCTAGACTGCCCGCTGGCAGGACAGAATGAGTAGCTGAAAAGTCCTTGGTTTAATGTAAGCACTGCTCTGCAACAATTAAAACGTCAGTGTGTTATCAACATTATTCTCATCCTAAATCCCAAACACAGTACCATACCAGCTACTAGGAGGATAATTAACTCTATCCTAATTAAAACCAGAAAAATGTCGTGTCCCCTGTCCCATCCCGTCCTGTCCCCCGTCCCCTTCCCCCAGCCTATACTGGTGCTTGGGATTATTCCTCCCTAGGCACAGAACTCTGCACTTGCCCTTGATGAACTTCATGCAGTTCCTCTCTGTCCAGCCCTCCAGCCTGTTGAGGTCCCTCTGAATGGCAGAACAGCCCACTGGGATATTGGCCACTCCTCCCAGCTTTGTGTGGTCAGCACAAGTCAGGATGACTTTAGGCAAAAACTGAAGCTTCTGACATGACAACCCCTGTCCAAGACCTCTTCCTCTATGGGGCCTACCAGGTACTTAGGAAGAGTGGATCTCACAAACTATGTGCAAAGTAGGTGCCTTCTGCTGCCGTATTATGGACACTGGCAGATGTGAGCTTAATGGCAGAAATCCCAGCCAGGAGTCAACGGATGACCTGTTGGCTACTTCAAAAAGAGCTCAACTCACAATCCGCTTTACAAATATTCACATAGGACTGAGCTGGTTGGTGAGCCTACAAGGGGAGGTGCCCCGCTAGACCTTTTGTTCACTAACAGAGAAGGACTGGTGGGAGACGTGTTGGTCGGGGGCTGTCTTGGGCAGAGTGACCACAAAATGGTAGAGTTCTCGATACTTGGCGAAGTTAGGAAGGGGATCAGTAAAACTGCTATACTGTACTTCCGGAGGGCTGACTTTGAGCTGTTCAAGACACTGGTTGGCAGAGTCCCTTGGGAGGCGGTTCTGAAAGACAGAGGAGCCCAGGAGGGCTGGGCGCTCTTCAAGAAAGAAATCTTAATGGCTCAGGAGCGGTCTGTCCCCACGTGCCCAAAGATGAGCCGGCATGGAAGAAGATCGGCCTGGCGGAGCAGAGAGCTGTGGCTCGAGCTTAGGAGAAAAAAAGAGGGTTTATCATCTTTGGAAAAGAGGGTGGGCCACTCAGGGGGACTACGAGGCGGTGCAGGGACAAAATCAGAAAGGCCAAAGCTCATCTGGAGCTCAATCTGGCCACTGCTGTTAAGGAAAACAAACAATGTTTTTATAAATACATCAACATAAAAAGGAGGACTAAGGAGAATCTCCACCCTTTACTGGATGCGGGGGGGAAACTTAGTAACCAGAGATGAGGAAAAAGCTGAGGTGCTTAACGCCTTCTTTGCCTCAGTCTTTAACAGCAAAACCAGTTGTTCTCTGGACACCCAGTACCCTGAGCTGGTGGAAGGGGATGGGGAGCAGAATGTTGCCCCCACAATCCACGAGGAAATGGTTTGCAACCTGCTACAGCATTTGGATGTACACAAGTCGATGGGGCCGGATGGGATTCACCCAAGGGTGCTGAGAGAACTGGCGGAGGAGCTGGCCAAGCTGCTTTCCATCATTTATCGGCAGTCCTGGCTATCGGGGGAGGTCCCACCTGACTGGCGGCTAGCAAACATGACACCCATTTACAAGAAGGGCTGGAGGGTAGACCCGGGGAACTATAGGCCTGTTAGTTTAACATCAGTGCCAGGGAAGCTCATGGAGCAGATTATCTTGGGTGTCATCATGCGGCACTTGCAGGGCAAGCAGGCGATCAGGCCTAGTCAACATGGGTTTATGAAAGGCAAGTCCTGCTTTATGAACCTGATCTCCTTCTATGATAAGGTGACGCGCTGGGTGGATGAGGGAAAGGCTGTGGACGTGGTCTACCTTGACTTCAGTAAGGCATTTGACACTGTTCCACACAGCATTCTCCTCAGGAAACTGGCTGCTCATGGCTTGGACTGGTGTATGATTTGTTGGGTTACAAACTGGCTGGATAGCTGGGCCCAGAGAGTTTTGGTGAATGGAGTCAAATCCAGTTGGAGGTTGGTCACTAGTGG
>NW_023309381.1:0-2303 GCF_011077185.1 Oxyura jamaicensis
CCAGCTACTAGGAGGGAAAAATAACTGTCCTAACTGAAACCAGGACATATATCCACCCCTTATTCCATACCATTTATGTCATGCTCAGGTTACACTCTTTCCAATACATTCTAGTTAATCGCTATTTTCATCTATGGTAGTGATGACACACAGTATTATATAATAATTAACATAATACATCTCAACTCATGGGCTATTCTCACCCAGTATTAAATCCCCTTGAGGTACACACCGGACCTCCCCATTCTTTTGCATTACCCACCAAGTGCATCCAGGTCCTTGAGCAAAAGCAATCCCACGAATGGGTTTGCCTTTTCCTGAGGCAGGAGTAGCCCAGACTGTTTTACCTAGCATATTCCTTACATGCACTACAGGAACTTTATCCCCTTCTACTGTACGTAGCAGGTTTGATTGGGCAGGTCCAGCTCGGTTGGCAGATCCCCTAGTATTGACTAACCAGGTGGCCTTTGCCAAATGTGTGTCCCAATTTCTGAATGTCCCAGCACCCATTGCTTTCAGTGTAGTCTTTAACAGTCCATTGTATCGCTCAACTTTACCGGAGGCTGGTGCGTGATAGGGGATGTGATACACCCACTCAATACCATGTTCTTTGGCCCAAGTATCTATAAGGTTGTTTCGGAAATGAGTCCCATTGTCTGACTCAATTCTTTCTGGGGTGCCATGTCGCCATAGGACTTGCTTTTCAAGGCCCAGGATAGTGTTTCGGGCAGTGGCATGGGGCACAGGATATGTTTCCAGCCACCCAGTGGTTGCTTCCACCATTGTAAGTACGTGGCGCTTGCCATTGCGGGTTTGAGGGAATGTGATGTAATCAATTTGCCAGGCCTCTCCATATTTATATTTCAGCCATCGTCCCCCGTACCAAAGAGGCTTTGACCATTTGGCTTGCTTGATTGCAGCACATGTTTCACAATCATGAATAACCTGTGCTATAGTGTCCATGGTCAGGTCCACCCCTCGATCACGAGCCCATCTGTATGTTGCATCTCTGCCTTGATGGCCCGAGGTTTCATGGGCCCATCGGGCTACAAATAGTTCACCCTTATATTGCCAGTCCAGGTCCACCTGAGCCAGTTCAATCTTGGCAGCCTGATCCACCTGCTGGTTGTTTTGATGTTCTTCAGTAGCCCGATTCTTGGGCACATGGGCATCTACATGGCGTACCTTTACAACCAGGTTCTCTACCCGGGCAGCAATATCTTGCCATAATGCAGCAGCCCAGATGGGTTTGCCCCTGTGTTGACAGTTGTTCTGTTTCCATTGCTGTAACCACCCCCAAAGGGCATTTGCTACCATCCACGAATCAGTGTATAGGTAGAGAACTGGCCACTTTTCTCATTCAGCAATATCTAAAGCCAGCTGGATGGCTTTCACTTCTGCAAATTGACTCGATTCACCTTCTCCCTCAGCAGCTTCTGCAACTCGTCGTGTAGGACTCCATACAGCAGCTTTCCATCTCCGATGCTTTCCCACAATGCGACAGGACCCGTCAGTGAACAGGGCATATCTCTTCTCATTTTCTGGTAGCTTGTTGTACAGTGGAGCTTCTTCAGCACGGACCACCTCCTCCTCTGATGACATCCCAAAGTATTTGCCTTCTGGCCAGTCCATAATAACTTCCAAGATGCCCGGACGACTGGGGTTTCCTATTCGAGCCCGCTGAGTAATCAGTGCAACCCACTTGCTCCATGTAGCATCAGTTGCATGATGTGTAGAGGGGACCCTTCCTTTGAACATCCAGCCCAGTACTGGCAGTCGGGGTGCCAGGAGGAGCTGTGCTTCAGTACCGACCACTTCTGAAGCAGATCAAACTCCTTCATATGCCGCCAATATCTCCTTTTCGGTTGGAGTGTAGCGGGCCTCAGATCCTCTGTATCCCCGACTCCAAAACCCTAGGGGTTGACCTCGAGTTTCCCCAGGTTCTTTCTGCCAGAGGCTCCAGGTGGGGCCATTCTCCCCGGCTGCGGTGTAGAGCACATTCTTTACATCTGGTCCCGTTCGGACTGGCCCAAGGGCTACTGCATGAACTATTTCCTGCTTAATTTGTTCAAAAGCTTGTCGTTGCTCAGGGCCCCATTCAAAATCATTCTTCTTACGGGTTACTTGGTAGAGCGGGTTTACAATCAGACTGTAATTTGGAATGTGCATTCTCCAAAACCCCACGACACCTAGGAAAGTTTGTGTTTCCTTTTTGCTAGTTGGTGGAGACATAGCTGTTATTTTGTTGATCACATCCATTGGGATTTGACGACGTCCATCTTGCCATTTTATTCCTAAAAACT
>NW_023309382.1:0-11751 GCF_011077185.1 Oxyura jamaicensis
TCCAAAAGAACTCCCTTATCAATATTGGGTAGAAATGAAGACAGATTCGAAAGAGCACAACTTATGGTAAAAAATTACAGCACCAATCATTGGGAAGGGCCCTACACTCTAATAACTTGGCGCCGAGGTTGTGCTTGTGTTTTAACAGAAGCCGGTCCTAGATGGGTGTCAGCACGATAGGTCTGGCCGGCCGTCTCATCATCTGCCTTAACATGATCACAACACAGAATCACAGAATCACAGAATCACAGAATAGTCTAGGTTGGAAGAGACCTCCAAGATCACCGAGTCCAACCTCTGAGCTAACAATAACAAGTCCTCCACTAAAGCACCCTCCTCCGCGGTTTGGACTCCAACCCAAACAAAGAACAGTGCATGGGAGGGTCCCGCTGGCATATGCAGGACCCACAAACAAGGACTCCAGGAGTTGGAGGGGCAGCCAGAGCCCCCCCCCTGGCTGGGCAGCACTCAGTACCTGCCTCTCCTAGGAGTGTGGTTACAAAGTTTGTTAAAGATAGGATGAGTATGCCTGGTAGTTTTTCTCTGTGTTTTAGTTTGTGTTAATCGTGCTTTCTTAATTTGTGTTAATTGCGCTTTTTTATGTTAAAGAAGGGGGAGATGTGGGAGTGTGGCCATGGGGGCCAACAAGCCCCATGGTTGGTGATAACATCGGGCTCTTAACGATGAGGCCATCAAGAATGTAAAGAGTTTAGAGGGAACAAAGAAGGGTGATTCAGGAGACACCTTGCCATCTCCAGTTGCTTGTTCTCCAGCCATTGGGGCATGGATGTTGCTGGGTGTTTGCTGTTGCCGGGCAAAGTTGTTGACCAATGAATAGTGAGTGGGAAAGTACTGCGGTGGGGGAATGGTATAAGAAGGGAGCCTGTCCTCAGTATGTGGAGGCAACAGACATATAATGAAGTTATGTCATCAATAAAGAAGTAGCAGTTACTGATCCTAAAAAAAACCTGGTGTCTATGTGGTCATTACGCCACAGTAAAACACTTACTGAACTAGCCACAACAGATAGCTGAGGTGAGCTAGCAAATATGATAGGAAATACTACTAGTTAAGAGATATAACCTCGTTGTAAATTGTTTCGTTTCTGCTTTTTGTGGCTCTTACATTAACACATTAACATTAAAAAAAAAGCGTCATACAAGCTTATAAAAACTGATCCTTCTGTTCCCAACCATTTATTTCTAAGAAATTTATTACATAGGAAATAATCAAATGATAATCACCACTTTTACCTACTGAGGAAGATGTCCTAGACTCGTCTACTGTATTTGACTGCGCATTTACACAATACTTTTCGAAGTATTTACATATCAACATACTCTGCAAGAAAATGTCTTATCCCTTGACTTGGAGAGCTT
Organism: Oxyura jamaicensis; assembly: GCF_011077185.1. Classification (NCBI taxonomy): domain Eukaryota; kingdom Metazoa; phylum Chordata; class Aves; order Anseriformes; family Anatidae; genus Oxyura; species Oxyura jamaicensis. Next base: position 1,380 of record NW_023309382.1, read on the forward strand.
TTACTCACTGAAAGTGATATTAGCCTTTACACTGGAAAAGAAACAGAAAGCAATGGTTACAGGTTGTGATGGTTTTACTCGGGTGGGCGACCGAGCTCCACCACAACCGCTCTCTCACTCCCCCTCCTCAAAGAGGAAAAGGAGAAAATACGATGAAAGGGGCTCAAGGGTTGAGATAAGGACAGGGAGATCGCGCAGTAATTATTGTGATGGGCAAAACAGACTCACCATAGGGAGATAGTAAGATTTATTGCCTATTACTAACGAGCTAGAGAAGTGAGAAACAAAGGAAATAAACCAAAAGCACCTTCCCCCCCCATCCACCCTCTTCCACCTCCTCCCCCCGCGCGGCGCAGGGGAACGGGGGAATGGGGGTTATGGTCAGTCTATAGAAATTCTTCTCCGCCGCTCCTTCTCAGTCACTCTCGTCCCCTGTGCTGTGGGGTCCCTCCCACGGGATGCAGTCCTTGCTGAACTGATCCGGCGTGGGCTTCCCACAGGCAGCAGCTCTTCAAGAACTGCTCTAGATGTGGGTCCGTACCACGGGGTCCATCCCTCGGGAGCACACTGCTCCAACCTGGATCCCCCACGGGCAGCAGCTCCTGCCAGGTCACCTGCTCCTGCGTGGTCTCCTCTCCACGGGCTGAAGGTCCGACCCGGAATCTGCTTCGGCAGGGGTCTTCCACAGGCTGCAGTCTCTGTTGGTGCAGGTCCACCTGCTCCACTGTGGTCTCCTCCACGGGCTGCAGTGTGGAACCCTGCTCCACCATGGCACTCCATGGGCTGCAGGGGGACATCCTGCTTCACCATGGTCTTCACCACAGGCCGCAGGGGACTTCTGCTCCGGCGCCTGGAGCAACTCTCCCCCTCCTTCTTCACTGACCTTGGTGCCTGCAAGGCTGTTCCTCACTCCTCTCACTCTCCCAGCTGCTGTGTGGCACAGCTTTTTTTTTTGTTTTTTTTTTTTTTTTTTTTTTTTTTTTTTTTTTTTTTTGTTTTTGTTTTGTTTTGTTTTGTTTTGTTTTGTTTTGTTTTTCCTGTCTTAAATATGCTCTCACAGAGGTGCAAACAACATCACTTATTGGCTCAGCTCTGGTCAGCAGCAGGGTCCTTACCTAACATGGGGCAGCTTCTAGATCCTTCTCACAGAAGCCACCCCTATGGCCCCCTGCTACCAAAACCTTGCCACATAAACCCACTACACAGGTGTAACACCAACATGTGAAATTGTTATAACAGTGACACAGCTATTAATTTTTGCAAAGAAATTTGCAGTCATCTCTAGTTGTTCGCAAAAACTCTTTGAAATCCTTGGGGCAAGGCTGTCTAATACCTGGCCTGTTTTACATTTGAACTTTTTATTTCCTATCTGTATCACACAAGCCTTTGAAATCTTCCTCCCCAAGTATATATATGCATTGACAGGACTCAGTAGATATTACTGAGCAGAATTTATGACTAAGTCATAAATTGCCAGCAATGTGAACTATGATATACAGATTAGTTCACAGTATACTGTCATAAGTCAGTTCCTTCCACCCAAAGTTATTTTTGGATAAAGCAGGCCTTTAGGGTGATGTTTCTGTGAGATTTTGTGCAGATAAATTCAATTTATTTGTACAGTGTCTGTTTTCTATCTCGTATACATGTGTGATTGCATGTGTGATTGTATGTGTGTTCTTTTCACCAGAGGGAACAGTTATTCCTGCCACGGTTAAAAAGGCTTGAATCTCTAAGAAGAATGTTTTAACCCTTAAATCCAGTTTCCACCTTAAGCAAAAGCTGCTTCTAAGTCCAAAAAGTGATGGGAGGCCCTCTCATGAAAATTCAGTGTATGATTCCTATGAACCATCACCCTTCTTGCCAAGGCGATCGGCTCCAGGGCAGAAATGTTCTGCAGCGGAGCGGGGGATCGGGACAGGAAGGGCTATTTTCCCGGCATCGAGGCCACTCGAGGCAACCGAGGGAGCCGGCAGGACCTGGCAGCCCTCGTGAGGGACACTGATGAGGCGTAGGTGGAGCCAACAGCGCCCCCTCCCCAGACGTTCAAAAGCAGCCCTTAGGGAGCACGAGCGACCAGGGTGGGCAAACAGGGCGGGGCATGTCGGAAGGGCGGGACGTGGCAGTTTGCATGGCAGTTCACACAGGCAGGGCGAGCAGGGAGGGCAGAGTGATCCCCCCCACCCCTAAGATCAACTCATCTGACAGCTTTCTACCACTAGCTAGGCCGCGATGGTCCACGCTAGGCAGAGAGCTCTCTCTAGAAAGTCTGTAGCCACCCAGACAGACTGCCTGCTCAAAAATGCGGCAGTTCAGGTCTCTGGATGCAGGGAGTGTCAGAGCCTTTTGCTGCCATCTGAGGGAGGCAGAGATAGTGTGTGTGTGAGGTGCGAGCAGGTGGATGACCTGGTCTGCCTGGTGGCAGAACTCAAGGAGGAGGTGGAGAGGTTGAGGGCCATCAGGGAGTGTGAGCGGGAGATAGACTGGTGGAGCGACTCCCTGTAAGGCCTGAAGGAGAGGCACTGGAGTGAGACCCTCAAAATGGGGGTGGACCCCCGCCCAGTTGCTATCAAGCAGAGGGAGGGGACCCAGGAGTGGAGGAGGAATGGAAACAGGTTCCTGCTCAACCTTGCAGGAAATGCCCCCCCGACCTGCCCCACCTTCCCAGGTGCCCTTAAGCAACAGATTTGAGGCCCTGGAGATTGAGAGAGCAGTGGATGAGGATGTGGTAGAAAGTTTACCCAGGAAGCCTAGGGCGAGGAAGTCTGCTCCACGCCTCAAGACTGCTCCCACCAAGAAGGAAAGAAGGGTGATCGTTGTGGGCGACTCCCTTCTGAGCGGAACGAAGGGCCCTATTTGTCGGACTGACCCAACCCGTAGGGAAGTCTGCTGCCTCCCTGGGGCCAGGGTCTAGGACACTGCCAGAAAGCTTTCCAACCTGGTTCACCCCTCCGATTACTACCCACTACTGATAGTCCAGTCTGGCAGTGATAACACTGATGAGAGAAGCCTGAAGGCTATAAAACGTGACTTGAGGGGACTGGGACGGTTAGTGGATGGAGCGGGAATACAGGTGGTGTTCTCCTCCTTCCCTACAGTGGCAGGGAGGGGTTCAGAGAGGACACAGAAAGCCCACCTGATAAACATGTGGCTCAGAGGCTGGTGCCAACACAGAAGTTTTGGGTTCTTCAACCATGGGGCGCTTTACTTGGCACCCAGCCTGATGGCCACAAATGGGTCCCAACTGTCTCCAAGGGGAAAATGCATCCTAGCCCAGGAGCTGGCAGGGCTCATTGAGAGGGCTTTAAACTAGGTAAGAAGGGGGGCGGGGATGAAACAAAGCCTGTTGGAGGTGTGCCAGGGGGAACAATGGCAAGGCTGGGGGAGAAGGTAAAGGCTCAACTGAAGTGCATCTGCACTAATGCACGCAGCATGGGCAACAAGCAGGAGGAGCTGGAAGCCATTGTGCAGCACGCAGGCTATGACTTGGTTGCCATCACGGAAACGTGGTGGGACCACTCTCATGGCTGGAGTGCTGCAATGTCTGGCTATAGGCTCTTCAGAAGGGACAGGCAGCACGGAAGGGATGGTGGAGTGGCTCTCTATATTAGAGAGTGTTTTGATGTCATCGAACTTGAGGCTGGAATGATAAGGTGGAGTCGCTATGGGTTAGGATCAGCAGAAAGGCCAACAAGGGAAGCATCCTGGTGGGGGTCTGTTATAGACCGCCAAACCAGGATGAGGGGACGGATGAGGAGTTCTACAGGCAGCTGGCAGAAGTTGCGAAATCGTCAGCGCTTGTTCTTGTGGGGGACTTCAACTTCCCAGACATATCCTGGAAGCACAACACAGCCCAGAGAAAGCAGTCCAGGAGGTTTCTGGAGAGTGTGGAAGATAACTTCCTGACGCAGCTGGTTGGCAAGCCTACCAGGGGAGGTGCCCTGCTAGACCTTCTGTTCACTAACAGAGAAGGACTGGTGGGAGATGTGGTGGTCGGGGGCTGTCTTGGGCAGAGTGACCACAAAATGGTAGAGTTCTCAATACTTGGCGAAGTCAGGAAAGGGACCAGTAAAACTGCTGTCTTGGACTTCCGGAGGGCTGACTTTGAGCTGTTCAGGACACTGGTTGGCAGAGTCCCTTCGGAGGCGGTACTGAAAGACAGAGGAGCCCGGGAAGGCTGGATGCTCTTCAAGAAAGAAATCAATGGCTCAGGAGCGGTATGTCCCCATATGCCCAAAGATGAGCCGGCGTGGAAGAAGACGGGCCTGGCTGAACAGAGAGCTGTGGCTCGACCTTAGGAGAAAAAAGAGGGTTTATAATCTTTGGAAAAGAGGGCGGGCCACTCAGGCGGGACTATAAGGATGTTGCGAGGCCTTGCAGGGACAAAATCAGAAAGGCCAAAGCTCATCTGGAGCTCAATCTGGCTACTGCTGTTAAAGACAACAAAAATGTTTTTATAAATATATCAGTACAAAGAGGACCAAGGAGAATCTCCACCCTTTACTGGATGTGGGGGGAAACTTAGTTACCAGAGATGAGGAAAAAGCTGAGGTGCTCAATGCCTTCTTTGCCTCAGTCTATAGCAGCAAAACCAGTTGTTCTCTGAATGCTGTGAAATGTGTTCATTTGATTCGTGTCAGTATGGAACAATGCTGGGCCCCATGATGAAATATAACCTTCTATTTAAGAAAAACAGAGTGATTAGTGTACATAGTTCTTGTATCATGCAAAGGAATGGTCCAGCAATTTGTGTAAATAGAGGGTTTGAAGGGCGAACACTGAGACTCTAGTCTGGGAGATAAGAGGACCAAGGAGTTTTTTAGGAAACTGCAGACTTTTGCATGGGACACTGCGCAAGCCTCTGATAACCAGCAAAGAGATCCACCAAATAAGAGGAAAGGGGGAGTTGAAGGATGACCAAAGGACAGAGCCTGGGAGGAAGACTACGAGCCTTCAGCACAAGAGACCCCCAGAAAGACCATCAGAGTCTGATACACATGCGTCCGGAGAGGGTTCCAGTTCTGGGAACTAATTATAATAACCCCGCCTTTTCTAGGAATAGTGATGAATATGTATTAGTCTAGGAGCATAAAAATCAGCCACCTGATGTAACAGGTGTGCGTCCTGGTAGAGCAGAGACTCCCGGTGCACCCAGCACTGTTTGCTTGCCTCTATTCGCTTAATAAATCACAAACTTTGATTGAAATCCTATTTGGGACTTAATCATTTATCACAATTGGGGGCTCGTCCGGGATGGTCTTGGTTCCTGAATTCCGACTTGATCTAGGAGGGGCGCCCCACCATTTGGTGGCTCCTGTTCGAGTCAGGTCGGGACTAACACCATCCTGAACCTGAATAAAGGTAAGCAAAGAATTTGATTTTTTTTATGAGCTCCCTTGACAGCTGCAGCACTGTATTTTACCCGTAATTCTGCGTGCAAAGATCTGAACGAAGACGACGGAGTCATAAGTATTTAAGGTGTATACCGTTCAGTTGGGTGGGATTCGGTTGCCTGTGTGTGTAAGAGTGTGACTGAGATGGAACCTAGTTCCAAAGCGAGTGTGGAGGTCTTCTAACCGCGGTTCCAATCTCCCGCGAGGGACTTGGCTGGTGAAGGACCAAAGCGATTCCTATAGGATTCGTGGGTGGGTGATAGGTCCCCCTGCAAGACACTCTTACTGGGTAACCAAGGGCTGTAGGAATTGACATAGTAAAATTCCTAGATGGGTCAGACAAAATTGAAGACCCGGGACCAGAGAAAAGGGAGCAAATTAAAAATGGTTCAGTACTATGTGATAAAATGGTCAAATCAGGATATCCAATAATTAATAAGGACCTAGAACCTGTGGAATCAGGACCTTTGAGTCCATCATGGTCAGCTCAGGCTTGTGAGCTGTATGCTCTATGTCGGGTCCTGGAACTATTAAAGGGGAAAAGTGGGGCTATATTTACAGCACGTTGAACTGAATGAACTCCCCATGCCTGAATCACCACCAGAAAGCAGTGTTGTACAACAAAAACTGGAAGTTTCTCCAAAGATGTTGCCATTAAATTAATAATAGTAATTAATAAAATATAATTATATATAATATAATACTTATCTCTAGTGGGACTATATTTACAGATTCCAAATATGCATACGGGGTGGTCCATATTTTCGGGAAAATTTGGGAAGAAAGAGGTTTAATTAACACTCAGGGGAGGAATCTTACACATCAGGAATTAATGGTAAAAATTTTAAAGGCATTAAGAGAACCAAAGGAGATAGCAGTGGTACATGTGAAAGGACATCAAAAGGGATTAGATTACCGAACCAGAGGAAATAATCTAGCAGATAAAGAAGCCCAGGAAGCAGCCTTGAGAACTCGGGTCATTAAAATTAATGTAATACAGGAGGAAGAAAGATGAGAGGAAGGGGAAAAGAAGTTTACCCCCGAGAAACAAACAAAATTGGAGAAAATAGGGGCTAAATTAGAACAAGGAAAATGGACACTGCCTGATGGGCGAGAGATATTACCAAAAGCCTACGAGAGACAAATACTAGAACGATTGCATGCACTAACACACTGGGGTACAAGGGCATTAAGTGATCATTTCCTTAAACAATGGTTGCATTGGGATTTACAAAATAGCAAAGCAAACTACACAAGGTTGTTTAACCTGTCAGAAGGTAAATAAGAAAGTGTTTCGACAAGTAGCCGCGGGAGGGAGAAGAACAGTTTAGACCTTTCGAGAAAGTACAAGTTGATTTCACTGAATTGCCTAAGGTAGGGAGGATAAAATATCTATTGGTAATAGTAGATCATTTAACACAATGGGTAGAAGCTTATCCTGTAGCACGAGCTATGGCACAAATGGTGGTAAAAATGTTATTAGAGCACTTAATACCTAGATATGGGATAATCCAGTACATTGATTCTGATCAGGGTACGCACTTTACTTCTAAAGTAATAAAATTATTATGTCAATCATTAGGCATTCGGTGGGAGTACCACACTCCGTGGCACCCACAAAGCTCGGGGAAAGTAGAGAGAATGAATCAAACAATAAAACAACAATTGGCTAAGTTAATGATCGAGACAAATGCCTTGGACAAAATGTTTACCATTGGCACTTTTAAACATTAGAACTAAACCACACAGTGAGACTGGATTATCACCATATGAAATGTTATATGGCATGCCTTATTTTCAAGGGATGCCCCCTGGGAACAATGTAGTTGAGGATTCTAGTATCCAAAAATACATAATTACCATTGGTAAAAGATTAAAGGAACTAAGAGAAATTGGGATGATGGCTCAAACACCACCTTTAGGATTCTGCAGTCAATGTGTAACAACTACTAGAAAAGGATGGTGGAGCTCCCAAACATTGGTGTATCATACAATCTACGAATGTAAAGGGGAAAAAATAGGAAGCTGCATTTTTAACCTAACACAATATGCTCTGTGCAGAGAAGGTGACAGGACCGTATGCTATGATCCAAAATAAGTTGCTAAACCTTATTAATTGCTGTTTAGAGATTGATGATGAAGAAAAAGCTGTGAATGAACTTGTAAAAGAAATGAAGAGAATTGTACATGTCCCAGTTCAAACTTGGAATGAAATTAATTTAGGAGAAGTATGGGGGAACTTTATGGGTGGTGGTTGGCTCACTAGGATCGGGATAGTTGTATTGGGAATATGTGGAGGGTTGTTAATAATTCCATGTTTAATACCCTGTTTTACCAGATTGATACACTCGGTTATACAAGGAATGCAAATATCTGTGGTATCTGTTGACCCAGAACCAGGGGAAGGGAAAACCCATTCCCTGATGATGATAAAAACAAAAGAAGATACAAAATTGGAACCAATTCGGCAAATACTGACTCAATTGGAAAGGAGAACACGAATCAATACCATGAAAAAGGAAATGGGGGATTGTGAGATATGTTCATCTGATTCGTGTCAATGTAGAGCAATGCTAGGGCCACATGATAGAATGTGACTGTCTTGTATATCCTTGTATAACCACAAGATTGGAGAAATGGAGATGGTTAATGTATGTATATAGTTATTGTGTGTGGTGATCAATGTATGTATATGGTTTTTACCTTCGGTGGTTAATGTCTGTATATAGTTCTTGTGTTCTGCAATGGCCACCTGACAGGAACAGCTTGGACCAGTGTTGCTGCTAGGCAGAAGACTGTGGGGGGGGGGAGCATGCATGTGGTCTGGGGTCGAGAAGGTTCGAGAAGATTCCAGAAGAAGAAGAAGGCATGCTCGAAGGAGGACACGCCCACCAATGAATATGCATTAGTAGAGGAGATATAAGCCCAAAATGGGAACTGTGAGGTGTGCGTCTTGGTGGAGCAGAGACTCCCGGCGCACCCAGCGCTGTTTGCTTGCCTTTATTTCTCTAATAAATTGCTAACTTTAATTGGAATTCTATTTGAGACTCAATCATTTATCACATACTGTTACTATTAAACTTTATGTTCTAGTTTGGAGACAAAAAGGAATATAGTTAAGACATGAGCACGTGATTTTCTGTTTCCTTAAGGTGGTGAGCTTTAATTCTATTCATGCTAAGTCTCAGTGAGACATACTAACATGCACGTGGACCCATTCATTTTAATGTTGTAAAATCGTGGGTCAGATGATTCAAAGCCTTAATGTAAATGTACTCAAGTAGGAGAAAGGTGAATGGGTACCATTTATTTTAAAAAGTCATATGGTGGATTTCTTTGTTGTTTTTTTAAGTTTGTACTAATATAAAAATCACATGAGCACGCTTGTTGAAAAGTAAAAGTTATTTTTATGTGAGTGCATTTACTCTTTCTATTTTTGAACAAACAGAAGTATCAAATACTTGTTTAAATATTAAGTGGATGTTTTGAGCCTACAGATTTTAATATTGGCTCTAAAACTCTGCTTTCATAAGTACCATTTATTATACCACTATATTTCTGATGTGTGCATAATCATAAAAGGACCTCAAAACTTGAATACACAGACTGAAATATAAGCTGATAGCCTTGAATATGTCAGTGTGCTATATAGTGGCCTTTGAGGACTGTCATGATAACCCTTTTACATTACAGAGCTAATATTTTAGTCCTAAATTTTCAGGACCCCTTAGTACAGAAGAAAGCTTTATACAATTACTGATGTGAATTTATCTAAAAATGTATATTTTTGTGTCCAGTTGTATTATTTAAGTGTTCCTTTTGTATCAATTTATGTATGCTTCTGTTGTGGTTTAACCCGGCCGACAGCTTAACACCACACAGCTGTTCGCTCATCCTCCCCCCCTCTCTGGGATAGGGGACAGAAACGACAAAAACTGAGGCCTGTGGGCTGAGATAGAGACAGTTTAATGGGACAGAAAATAATAATAATGATGTGTACGGAGCGGGTGATGCACGGTGCACTTGCTTGCTACCCGCTGACTGATGCCCAGCCTGTCCCCAGGCGGCCAGCCCCCCCACCCCAGCTAGCCACCCCTATATATTGTTTAGCATGACGTCAGATGGTATGGAATACCGCTTTGGTCAGTTTGGGTCAGCTGTCCTGGGTCTGTCTCCTCCCAGCTCCTGCTGCACACCCAGCCTGCCCGCTGGCAGGACAGAGTGAGGAGCTGAAAAGTCCTTGGCTTAGTGTAAGCACTGCTCTGCAGCAATTAAAACATCAGTGTGTTATCAACATTAGTCTCATTCTAAATCCAAAACATAGCACCCTACCAGCTACTGGGAGGAAAATTAACTCTATCCTAACTAAACCAGGACAGCTTCTAAAACAAAGGAGGGAGAGTAGGGGTGTGAACCCTAGGAAAAGAAAGATAAAGTATGCTATGTTCTTAAATTTTTTTAATCGATGGACAGAGGAAGGTCCTTGCATCTGTCCGTGCAGGAGAAAAGGCGACAGACAGATCTAGGAGACAGATCTGGGAGAAACTTAAAGGAAGTGCACAAGTCATAGTAAAATAAATAAATAAATAAATAAATAAAATAATAAAAAATTACAGCACCAATTATTGGGAAAGGGCCTAAACTCTAATAACTTGGGGGCCGAGGTTGTGCTTGTGTTTTAACAGAAGCCGGTCCTAGATGGATGTCAGCACCATGAGTCTGTCCGGCCATCTCATCATCTGCCTTAACATGATCACAGCACCTTCCTCTACGGTTTGGACTCCAGCTCAAACAAAAAACAATGTCTGGGAGGGTCCCGCTGGCATATGCAGGACCCACAAACAAGGACTCCAGGAGCTGGAGGGGCAGCCAGAGCCCCCCCCCCGGCTGGGCAGCACTCAGTACCTGCCTCTCCCAGGGATGTGGTTACAGAGTTTGTTAAAGATAGAATTAGTATGCCTGGTAGTTTTTCTCTGTGT
>NW_023309383.1:0-2261 GCF_011077185.1 Oxyura jamaicensis
CGGTGACGATTGCGGCGTGCCGGTGACAATCACGGGTGTTTTGGTGATGATCACGGCATGCTGGTAACGATCACGGCGTGCTGGTGACAATCGTGGCGTGCCGGTGACAATCACGGTGTTTCGGTGACGATCGCAGCGTGCCGGTGACGATCACGGTGTTTCGGTGACGATCGCAGCGTGCCGGTGACGATCACGGTGTTTCGGTGACGATCGCAGCGTGCCAGTGACGATCACGGTGTTTCGGTGACGATCACAGCGTGCCGGTGACGATCACAGCGTGCCGGTGACGATCACGGTGTTTCGGTGACGATCGCGGCGTGCCGGTGACGATCACGGTGTTTGGGTGACGATCGCGGCGTGCCGGTGACGATCACGGTGTTTGGGTGACGATCGCGGCATGCCAGTGACAATCACGGTGTTTCGGCGGGTGATGATCACGGTGTGCCGGTGACGATCGCGGCTACGCGTTAAGATCGCGGCCCGAGGGCGCCCCGAGTCTCTCCCCGGCCCCCCCGCCGGTGCCCCTGCCCATCCGCGGCGCCCCGAGCGCTTCCAGCGGCGCCGCCGGCCTCGGGGGCAGCGGTGGCGCGCGCCCGTCCCTCCGTCCCCTCTCCCAGCTGCGCTCCTCCCGCTTGCTCGCCTCCGGGTCCCCACTAACCCCGCCGGCCGCTCCTCCTGGCCTTCAGAGCCTGCCTCCAGCTCCCTTCCTTCCTCTTCTTCCTCCTCCTCTTCCTCCTCCTCCTCCTCCTCCTCCTCCTCGTCCCCTACGGCTCCGCAGGGGCACCCGCGCCGCAGCGGGGCTGGTCGCCGGAGGGCTGAGCTGAGCGGTCCAGGACCACCCTCGTTAACGAACGGGCCGTCCCGTTGACACCCCCGTTAATTAACGGGCCGTCCCGTTAACACCCCCGTTAATTAACGGGGCGGCCACAGCCGGCCCCGAGACGCCGCCCAGGGCACGACGCGGCCGAGCGGTCCCCTGGGATGCAATCAGGGGGCTGGGGGGACGCAGCCCCCCTCTCCCCCCGCTCAGCCCCCCCCGGCTCAGCGCCGGAGGAGGGAAGGGGCCGCGGGGCGTCCCCGCGGGGCCGAGGCCCTTTCGGAGCGTGCGGCCCCTCCGCCGGAGCTCCCGAGCTGCGACTAACTTCTTGCTCTTTCCTTCTCTGTTTCAGTTACCTGCAGGGCAGCAGAAGCTCCCTGGAGCCTCCCCGTCCCATTCGCTACCTCATCCTCCCCTGGGGGAGAGCCCGCAGCTCCAGCCCGCTCACCTCCCGCAAATGCCGTCCCCGCACGCCGCCCGGCCGCCCTCGCAGCCCCAACCCCTCTCCCGGCCCCCCTCGCGGCCCCACTCGCGGCCCCCCTCGCAGCCTCGGCCCCCTTCCGAGCCGCTCGCCCGCTCCTGCACCCCGCAGGCGCCGCTGCCGGGGCTCTACGTCATCCAGAACCCCCTCGGCCCCGCGCCGCCGCCGCTGCCCCCGCTGCGCCCGCCCTCCCAGCCGCCGGCCCCCTTCCAGCCCCCCTGCGAGGGGCAGCCCCCGGCCGCGCCGCCCGAGGCCCCCCACTCCCACTCGCCCCACTTCCAGCTCCAGTTCCCCCCCCAGGGGTCCGGCAAGCCCCCGACCCCCACCCCGGCCCTCCACCTAACCGCAGAGCCGCAGAGGAGCTTTCAGCTGGTGCCGAGCCAATTCCCAACCCTCGCGGCAGTCCCAAACCCCGCTCCTCAGCAGAAGCAAATACTGGACAGGTTCCAGCAGGTAATTAAGGACCGACGACGAGGCCTCGGGGCTCTTCCGCCGGGTGGAGGGCGCCGCGGGCGAGACCCCGACCAAAAGACCCCCGGGGCGGGCGCTCGGCTGCGGCGCTCCCTCGGGCGCGGTGGTGCCGCGGGACGGGACCGGGAGGAGGGAAGGCGGCGGTGCCGGGCGAGAGGTCGGCCCGGGGGGCCGCGGGGCCCTCGTTAGCGGCAGGCTCTCGCTCCCCTTCATAACGAAGGGGCGTGGAAAAAAAAAAAAGGGGTCGGGAACCGGCGACGAGAACGAGGGGGCGAGGAGGGAGCCGAGAGGGCGGCGAGCGCGGTTTCCTCGGGCTGCGCCTGGCAGCTGGGGGCGCTTCCACCCGGAGGGCGCCTGGCGGAGGCGCTCGGAGACGGCGGGCACCGCTCCCGCTCCGTCCCGGCCGGCCCCGAGCTCCGCGCGGAATGGGAGCGGCGCGGCACGTGCCGGCCCCGCTCCCTCGTGCCATCCCCTCTCCCTCGTGCCATCCCC
>NW_023309384.1:0-6370 GCF_011077185.1 Oxyura jamaicensis
AGAGAGGAAGCAGAGCATGTGGGTAGTTGAGGAGCAGCCCAGTTACCGCATCACAAAAGAAGCCAAGGCAACTGCTGAGGGTGGAGGTGGAGGCTGTGCCAGGAAGCACATGGTCTTCATTGCTTTGTCCTGACAGGGCCCTTCAAAGAGCAGCCTGGCACAGGGACACTCTCCCATAGTGCATAAACCAAAATCTACCTCAGACCCCTTTCCCAACTTCTCTCTACACAGAAGTTCTCTATCCACCCCTGTTCCATTGCAAGGAACTCCAAGGCACTGAACTCCATAGCACTGAGCCACCATCGGATGAGATGCCTATTGATGCAAGATCCCTTCCACTTTGGAAGAGGAGGAGAGAGGGCTTCAGACTCACCTGGTTCCCAAGGAGGAGGAGGTGAGAGAATTGGATGAGAGAGCAGGGAGCTGAGCTGCCTTTTATACTGGTCCTTCATTGCTGCAGGCCCAGAGTCTCCCTTGGCAGAGGTAACAATTTTCTGACAAGTTCATCTTGAATGCAAACTATCCCAACAAATGATATGGGCTGTGTGTTGGTTTTCTGCATACTGCCTTTTCATTTCCACATTTAGGCCATGGCCATTCCCCAGTGAATGCTTCTTTAGAGTGCTGGGATGAACGGCCCAAGTATTTCTGTGGCAAATGCATCTGTGATGGCAGAAGACTCATTTTAAGTGCTGTATATGTCCCGAGTCATCAGGTGATGTCTGTCTGGGTGACATTGCTGGGGATGTTTGAAGTGGCATTCTGAGGAAGAAGCTCCAAGTCTCAGAAGAATGCCCAAGGGCTCCTATGCATGAAGATATTTGACACCCTTCCCATTCTTTTCCTCCTCAACTCACTCTGACGGTCCCTTGTTACATCCCGTAGTGTGTGATTTGTTGTACTGGCCTTTGATCCTATCCCCATGTACACTGCTCTCCAGAATTAACATTCTTTCCACTTTTGACTCTGCCCTTCTCTGTGCAGTCTGTAAGTTCATAAACAATGCCATAGAATCACAGAATGGCAGACTCATGGAATGTCTTTCATTGGAAGGGACCTTAAAGATCATCTAGATCAAAACCCCTTGCCATGTGCATGAATACTTTCCACTGGAATAGACTACTCAGAACCCCATCCAATGTGGCTGAGATGGTGTTACCCAGCTCTGCATCTGAACACCACCACAGCCACTCTCTCACTCACTCTCCTCAAAGGGAAAGGGGAGAAAATATGATGAAATGAGCTCAAGGTTTGAGATAAGGACAGGGAAATAACTCAAAAATTGTTGTTATGGACAAAACATACTCAGTATAGTGAGATTAAGAAAATGTATTGCCTATTACTAACATGCTAGAGAAGTGAGAAGCAAAGAAAACAAACTAAAACCACCTTCTCTTGGGCTGGAGACATATATGAACTTGGATAGCCACCAAAGTCTTATCGCTTTGGTCAGCAGAAAGCCCTGGGAACACGATTAGGAGAAAGTAGAGAACACCAAAAGGTTGGTTTTGTAATATAAAGGCTAACATGTGATTGCTTAACCTTGGGCAGTGAAAAAATAACAAAGTGCTTGTAGGCTGTATTCTGTCACTAGGAGGTTTCCATGATATTGTGCTATCTCAGGACAGATATAGAAGAGCAGAGGTAGAGAACATAAAAAGTTCTTTTCCTTTGCTTGCAACGTGCACTGGAGTCTGTGGGTTCATTGCCACACCTTCCCCACAGACCTCTAACAGGTCTTTGTCTTTTTTGGGTTGGGGGCCCCAGAGCTGAATGCAGCACTCCAGTTGGTGTCTTCCTGGAGCAAAATAGAGGGGGAGAATCACCTCCCTCCACCTGCTGCTCATGCTTCTTTCAATGCAGCTGAGATTATGGTTAGATTTCCGGGCTCTAAGTGCACTTTGCTTGCTCATGTTGAGCTTCATCAAACACCTACACCAAGACCTTCTCTTCAGGGCTCCTCTCAACCCATTCTCAGCCCAGATCATATTTGTGATTGGGATTACCCTGATCCACATGAAGGACCTTGCACTTGGCCTTGTTGAACCTCATGATACTTGCATGGGCCCACTTCTCAAGACTGTCTAGGTCTCCATGAACGGAATCTCTTCCCTCTAATGTGTCAAATGCACCTCTTGGTATCATCAGCAAACTTTCTGAGTGCCACTCAGTGCCACACTCCATGTCCCCAAGAAAGATATTAACTAATTCCGGTCCCAGTACAGACCCTTGAGGGATACCAAGGGTCCATTAATTCCTTATCCACTGAGCATTCCATCTGTCAAATCCATGCCTCCCCAGCTCAGAGAGAAGGATGTTGTGCCAGATGGTGTCAAATACTTGGCACAAATCCAGGTAGAGGATGTCAATTGCTCTTCCCCTATCCACCATTGTAAAGGACCACCAGATTTGTCAGGCACAATCTGCCCCTAGTGAAGCCATGTTTGTTTTCACCAATCACCTCCTTATTTTCTGTGTGCCCAAGCATAGTTTCCAGGAGGATCTGTTCTATGATCTTGCAGGTCACAGAGGTGAGGCTGGCTGGTATGTAGTTCCCTTTGTATTCTCCATTAGGATGCACAGTAACTTGGCAACCTCATCCATCACTTCCCTTAGGACCCACAGATGCATCTCATCAGGTCCCATGGACTTGTGCACCTTCACATTCCTTAGCTGGTCTTGAAGCTGATCTTCCCATACGGCGAGTGGTTCTTCATTCTCCTAGTCCCAGCCTTTGCATTCTGGGACTTGGGCTAGTTGGCTAGAGTCTTGCTGGTGATGGCTGAAGCAAAAAAGTAATTGGGTAACTCAGACTTCACCACATCCTGAGTAACCAGGTTTTCCATTTCCTTCTGGAGAGGGCCCACAATTTCCCTACCGTTCCTTTTATCACTGACATACCTATAGAAGCCTTTCTTGTTGCCCTTGATGTCCCTGGAAAAAAATAAATTCTAATAGGGCTTTTAGCTTTCCTAACCTGATCCCTGGCTGCTCTGATGATTTTTCTGTGCTCCTCCCAGGCTATCTGTCCTCGATTCCACCCTCTGTAGGCCTCCTTTTTCTCACGGAGTTTACCAGTTGCTACTTGTTCATCCATGCAGGCTTGCTGTCATTTTGCCTGACTCCCTGGGGACTTTGTTGGGATGCATAGCTCCTGAGCTTGGAGGAGGTGATCCTTGAATATTAACCAGCTTTCTTAGGCCTCTCTTCCCTCCAGGGTTTTGTATCATGGTACTCTACCAAGGAGATCCCCAAGGAGGACAAAGTCTGCTCTCCCAAAGTCCAGTGCAGAAAGCTTGCTGTGCTCCCCCCTCACTGTGCTAGGATCCTGAATTCCACCATTTCACAGTCACTGCAGCCAAGGATGCCCCTGAGATTCACATGCTATCAGCCCCAGTTGCTGTGAGAATGAGGTCCAGCATAGCAGCTCTCCTCGTGGGCTCACTTTGTGTACTCACCTGAGTGCCTGGTTGCTTGTGTTCACACATCTGTTCTTGTCTTTTGACAAGCTGTGTGCAGCTGGCTTTGTGTGAACGTACGTGGGTGCACAGATTTGTGCATGACTCCATGCGGGTATAGATGAGCACATGTATGTCCTTTTTTGCCCCTCATCACGAGCGAATGTGCACAGTGGCAACATTCTCCCCTGCTCTGTGCTTGAGCCCTGCAGAGGCAATGGTTCCCAGGGTCAGAAGGAGCCTGAGTGCAGCTGGATGGAGAAGGCACCAGCCTGGCAGAGATCTATCCAGGTGTTATGGTTTAACCTGGCCAGCAGCTAAGCACCACACAGCAGTTCACTCCACCACCCTCTGTGAGATGGGGGGGAGAATCGAAAAAAAAAGTGAAAGTTTGTTGATTGAGATAAAGACAGTTTATTGGGACAGAAAGGAAAGGAAAATAATAATAATAATAGTACTACTAATAATAATGTGTACAAACCAAGTGATTCACAGTGCAATTGCTCACCACCTGATGACTGATGTCCAGCCTATTCCTGAACAGCGGTCCCTGCTCCCTGGCCAGCCACCCCATATTAATTGCTCAGCATAATGTCCTATGGTACAGAATATCCATTTGGCCAGGTAGGGTCAGCTGTCCTGGTGCTGTCCCCTCCCAGCTCCTGCTGCACCCCTAGCCTTCTCACTGGTGTGCGAAGCTGAAAAGTCCTTGGCTTAGTGTAAGCACTGCTCTGAAACAATTAAAACATCAGTGTGGTATCCACATTATTCTTATCCTAAATCCCATAAACAGCACACTACCAGCTACTAGGATGAAAATTAACTCTATCCTAGCTGAAACCAGGACATAAGGGAAGAGGCACTGAAACTCAGATCCTCTCTCCTGAGCCCTCATTTTCCTCACACTGTAACAATCATCCTCTGCTACTGTCAATGTCAGGCCCCAAAAAGGACTATATCAGGACAGTTTGGATCTTTGGTTTAATTCAGGGTAACAACGTATGGAGTGCCTCAGTGTGGTTGTCCATCGAGCACCATGTTCCTGTAAGCCCTTCCCACAGGCCCTGGGCCAGCAGCTTTGATACGGAGGGCACCTTCTGCCTGAGCAGTAGCTGGCAATGCCAGAGACATCCAGTCCTGCTGAATGCTTTCATTAAGGCCACAACCAGTTAGAAGAGGGCACCTGTAGCCAGTTAGTGCATGGCCCCCAACCAGGGCACACAGGTGGTGACAGTGTAGGTCATGACTGGGCTTATAGAATTGTAAAATATCTTGAGTTGGAAGGGACCCATAACGATCATCAAGTCCAACTCCGGGCTCCACACAGGTCTACCCAAAACTTCAGCTCATATGACTGAGAGCATAGTCCAAATGTTTCTTAAACTCTGACAGGCTTGGTGCTGTGACTGCATCCCTGAGAAGCCTGTTCCAGTGCGCAAACACCTTCTCAGTGAGGAACCTCTTCCTGATATCCAGCCCGAACTTCCCCTGTCACAGCTTGACTTCATTGCCTCAGGTCCTATTGCTGGTTAACAGAGAGAATATATCGGCGCCTGCCCCTCTGCTCCCCCTCATGAAGAAGCTGTAGGTTGCGATGAAGTCTCCCCTCAGCCTCCTCTTTTCCAGGCTGAACAGGCCTCAGCCGCTCCTTGTAAGTCTTCCCCTCTAGGTCCTTCACCATCTAAGTATCCCTTCTCTGGACACTCTCCAATAGTTTCACATCCTTTTTGTACTATGGTGCCCAGAACTGCAGACAGTACTTGAGGTGAAACTGCACCAGCACAGAGTAGATCAGGACAATCATGTCCCTCGACCGACTAACAATGCTGTGTTTGATGTTGGCCCTTCTGGCTGCCAGGGCACACTGCTGTTTCATATCCCTCTGGTCTCTGTGGGGCTGGTTCTTTGGCTTCAGAGAAAATGGGCAGGCTAGAGAAAGGGGCTGGCCAGAACCTCATGATGGTGCAAAGGAGCAAAGGGATTTTCCTCTTGGGCAGGAAGCACCCCCAGAGTAATGCAGGGTGGGGGCTGGCTGACAAGGCAGCAGACTCGCAGGAAAGGGTTCTGGGTGCAGGAGGCACCGAGCCACACACGAGCCAGCAGCGCGCCCTTGCAGCAAAGGCAGCCAACGGCCTGCGGAGCTGGGCGGGTCAGGGGGTGCCCCGCAGGGCGTGGGGCCGGGCAGGTGGGGCGGGGGCGAGGCGGGGGCACAGCCACAGCCGGGCCGCGTGGGGGCGCTGCCGGTGCTTGGAAGTCCCCTTGCAGGGCCTGCAGGCAAACAGCACGGGCCCGAGGGAGCCTCAGAACAGCAACGTTGGCTTTCCTGCATTCCCTGTAGTAGTCTCGTTTTAAGAGCTTGTTGTACAGGCTTTGTCCCAAGCCCAAATCCAGCACCTTTGGCACTGAGATGACGTCCTGGCAATACAAGAAATATCTGTGCTGAACACTCACTCTAATGACACCTTTCTGCCCCTAGGGAAGAAGAGGACAAGGGCAGAAGAAGGCATCCCTTCTCCATTGACAGCAGAGGTCTCTCTGTCTGACCAGGTTCTGGATGGCAGGGGGAGGCCACGGGGGACACTTGCCTCTTGCTGGGGCTGCCCCATTCAATGAGGGGCAAAGAGAGCGAAGCACGTAGTGGCCATGTTGGTTTCCTTTTGCCGTACCGCTGACCGAGTGAAAAAATAATAATAATTAAAAAATGGCTTTCAGAAGCCTTCAGCTGACTGCCCAAGTGTGAAGCTCACAGTGCTGAACAACCTGTGCCTAGCCATAGGGAACCTGGGGCCCAGCAAAGATTGGTTGGATTCCTTTCCTGACTGATTTAACCACTAGTCCATCCCTCTTTTGAGAGCCTTGCAGTGACAGAGGTGTGCCCCAAGGAGCAGCAGGGGGAGAGCTTTGCTCCACCC
>NW_023309385.1:0-6428 GCF_011077185.1 Oxyura jamaicensis
GGGGCTGACTGCTTATCAAAGTGGCAAAAAGGAGAGAGTCACTTCTTTGGTGGTTCGGGCTTGAGCCCTGGAAATTTGGTAAGAAGGGGAGAGCAAATTTATTTAGGCCTCAATACCCTTTTAAACCCCCATATTGATGGATACGCAGGAGTGATTCCTTGTTTTTTATGGGCTTACTAACAAAGTGCATGAGAAAAAATTGGCATTCGGCTTGAAATTCGGTCCTTTTGAAATGTAAATTTTGTGGAAAAGGTGGTGTGGTTTGTCTAGAAGATGGAAGGCTGAGTGCATCAGGTGTTTTCCTGAAGTCCTGTGGATTTATGATTGGAAAGGGGTTCACTAATAATCTGAAACAGTAAAGTTTGTATGTGGAAAGAAGAGTTTAATCCCAGAAAATGGAACATTTGGAAAAAAGATTAGTAAAAGATTAGTAAAAAAACTGTAATAAAACGGTTTGTGTGGAAATTGAAACAAAGGACAGTATCTAACAAGGAATAGTAATAAATAAATAAATAAATGGGAATGGGAAACCAAGGAAATGAGTAATATCCAAAACAAAGACTTTTTAAAGAAAGCCTCCTTGGCTGCATATTGGCACATTGGAAGGATATTGTTAGAACTGGGGGCACAGAAAGCAAGAGGACTTTCACTAAGTATTGCAATCAATGGTGGCCACTATATAAGCTAAATGGCCACTTTATGGAACAATTGACTATAACAATATCTTGCAATCAATGCTTTTGAGGAGAGAAGGGAAATGGGATGAAATGTGGTATACTGAAGGGAAATGGCATGAAATGTTGTATACTGAAATGTTTCAGCATCTTGGAGGGAAAAGGTATGGAATTAAGTTGGAGTTAAGTTGGAATTAAGTTACAGGAGTAATTACAATAAAGGAGTAATTACAATAAACTTCCCACAGATACTTAGCTTATACTCTGATGAAGGCTTCTTCAAGTCCATCTGATAGTTTAGTTTCTCCTGGTTCCGATGTTACTTTCCACTCTTCCACTGGACCTTTTACTCACGACACGTGTCCATCCTTTTTCAGCAGTTCTCACAGCTGTTTCCTTTTTAATAGATAACAGCTAATAGATAACAGTTAATAAATATCGGCTGTTTTCTTGCTAATAAAACAAGAAAAGGTCCTTCCCAGAGGGGAGATAAGCTTTCTTCTTTCCATGTTTTTATTAGAACTCTATCTCCTGGTTTTAACTGGTGAATTGCAAATCCTAAAGGTGGTGTCTGAGCCATCATCCCAGTTTCTCTTAGCTCTTTTAATCTTCTACCAATGGTAATTATATATTTCTGGATACTACGATCCTCAGCTCCATTGTTCCCTAAGAGCATCCCTTGAGAATAAGGCATGCCATATAACATTTCACATGGTGATAATCCAGTCTCAGTGTGTGATTTAGTTCTAATATTTAAAAGTGCCAGTGGTAAGCATTTCGTCCAGGGCATTTGTCTCGATCACTAACTCAGCCAATTGTTGTTTTATTGTTTGATTCATTCTTTCTACTTTCTCCGAGCTTTGTGGGTGCCACGGAGTGTGGTATTCCCACTGAACACCTAATTATTGACATATTAATTTTATTATTTTAGAAGTAAAGTGTGTGCCCTGATCAGAATCAATATTCTGGATTATCCCATATCTAGGTATTAAGTGTTCTAATAACATTTTTACCACCGTTCCGGAGAACAAGCAACCCAAAACAGCAAGGCATTTCCTGAATCACCCCTCTCTGTTCCCTCCTCCAAACTCTTTACATTCCTGATGTTATCACCAGCCATGGGGCTTGTCGACCCCCATGGCCACACTCCCACATCTCCCCCTTCTTTAACATAAAAAAGCACGATTAACACAAATTAAGAAAGCACGATTAACACAAACTAAAACACAGAGAAAAACTACCAGGCATAATAATTCTATCTTTAACAAACTTTGCAACCACATCCCTGGGAGAGGCAGGCACTGAGTGCTGCCCAGCCGGGGGGGACTCTGGCTGCCCCTCCAGCTCCTGGAGTCCTTGTCTGTGGGTCCTGCATATGCCAGCCGAACACTCCCAGACGTTGTTTTTTGTTTGAGCTGGAGTCCAAACCGCAGAGGAGGGTGCTGTGATCATGTTAAGGCAGATGATGAGACAGCCGGACAGACTCATGGTGCTGACATCCATCTAGGACCGGCTTCTGTTAAAACACAAGCACAACCTCGGCCCCCAAGTTATTAGAGTGTAGGGCCCTTCCCAGTAATTGGTGCTGTAATTTTTTATTTTTATTTATTTATTTATTTATTTTTCCATGACTTGTGCTCTTTCTTTAACTGAGTTTCTCCCAGATCTGTCTCCTAGATCTGTCTGTCGCTTTTTCTCCTGCACGGACAGATGCAAGGACCTTCCTCTGTCCATCGATTTAAAAAATGTAAGAACATAGCATACTTTATCTATCTTTTCTTAGGGTTCACACCCCTACTCTTCCTTCTTTGTTTTAGAAGCTGTCCTGGTTTAGTTAGGATAGAATTAATTTTCCTCCCAGTAGCTGGTAAAGTGCTATGTTTTGGATTTAGGATGAGACTAATGTTGATAACACACTGATGTTTTAATTGCTGCAGAGCAGTGCTTACACTAAGCCAAGGACTTTTCAGCTTCTCGCTCTGTCCTGCCAGCGGGCAGGCTGGGGTTGCAGCAGGAGCTGGGTGCAGCAGGAGCTGGGAGGGGACAGACCCAGGACAGCAGACCCAAACTGGCCAAAGGGGTATTCCATACCGTCTGATGTCATGCTAAACAATGCATAGGGGTAGCTAGCTGGGATGGGGGGGTCGGCTGCCTGGGGACAGGCTGGACATCGGTCAGCAGGTAGCAAGCAACTGCACTGTGCGTCACCCACTCCGTACACATCATTATTATTATTTTCAGTCCCAATAAACTGTCTCTATCTCAACCTACAGGCTTCAGTTTTTCTCCTTTCTCTTCCCTATCCCATAGAGGGGGGGGAGGATGAGCGAACGGCTGTGTGGTGTTTAGCTGCCGGCCAGGTTAAACCACAACAGAAGCATACATAAATTGATACAAAGGATCACTTAAATAATACAACTGGACAGAAAAATATACATTTTTAGAGAAATTCACATCAGTAGTTGTATAAAGCTTTCTTCTGTACTAAGGGGTCCTGAAAATTTAGGACTAAAACATTAGCTTTGTAATGTAACGTAAAAGGGTTATCATGACAGTCCTCAAAGGCCACTATATAGCACACTGACATATTCAAGGCTATCAGCTTATATTTCAGTCTGTGCATTCAAGTTCTGAGGTTCTTTTATGATTATGCAAACATCAGAAAAATAGTGGTATAATAAATGGTACTTATGAAAGCAGAGTTTTAGAGCCAATATTAAATTTGCAGGCTCAAAACACCAACTTAATATTTAAACAAGTCTTTGATACTTCTGTTTGTTCAAAAATAGAGTAAATGCACTTACATAAAAATAACTTCTACTGTTCAAAAGGTGTGCTCATGTGCCTTTTATATTAGTACAAACTTAAAAAAAAGCAAACAAACAAATCCACCATATGACTTTTTAAAACAAATGATACCAATTCACCTTTCCCCTACTTGAGTACATTTACATTAAGGCTTTGAATCATCTGACCCATGATTTTACAGCATTAAAATGAGTGGGTCCACAAGATGCTGGTATGTCTCACTGAGACTTAGCATGAATAGAATTAAAGCTCACCACCTTAAGGAAACAGAAAATCACATGCTCATGCCTTAACTGTATTCCTTTTTGTCTCCAAACCAGAACATAAAGTTTAATAGTAACAGTATTTCATGGCAGTAGATGAGTACTTTTAAATCAATTATATTTTATTAATTAATATTATTAATTTAGTGGCAACATCTTTGGAGAAACTTCCAGTTTTTGTTGTACAACACTGCTTTCTGGTGGTGATTCAGGCATGGGGAGTTCATTCAGTTCAACGTGCTGTAAATATAGCCCCACTTTTCCCCTTTAATAGTTCCAGGGCCCGACATAGAGGATACAGCTCACAAGCCTGAGTTGACTGTGATGGACTCAAAGGTCCTGATTCCACAGGTTCTAGGTCCTTATTAATTATTGGATATCCTGATTTGGCCATTCTATCATATAGTACTGAACCATTTTTAATTTGACCCCTTTTCTCTGGTTCCGGGTCTTCAATCTTGTCTGACCCATCTAGTAATTTTACTGTGGCAATTCCTACAGCCCTTGGTTACCCAGTAAGAGTGTCTTGCAGGGGGTTTAGGACCTATCACCCACCCACAAATCCTATAGGAATCACTTCGGTCCTTCACCGGCCAAGTCCCTCGCGGGAGACTGGAACCGTGGTTAGAAGACCTCCACACTCACTTCGGAACTAGGTTCCGTCTCAGTCACACTCTTACACACACAGGCAACCGAATCCCACCCAACTGAACGGTATACACTTCAAATACTCACGACTCCGTCGTCTTCGTTCGGATCTTCGCGCGCAGAATTACGGGTAAAATATAATGCTGCAGCCAGCAAGGGAGCTCATAAAAAAATCAAATTCTTTGCTTGCCTTTATTCAGGTTCAGAATGGCGTTAGTCCTGACCTGACTCGAACAGGAGCCACCAAATGGTGGGGCGCCCCTCCTAGATCAAGTCAGAATTCAGGAACCAAGACCATCCCGGACGAGCCCCCAATTGTGATAAATGATTAAGTCCCAAATAGGATTTTTGTGATTTATTAAGCGAATAGAGGCAAGCAAACAGCGCTGGGTGCACCGGGAGTCTCTGCTCTACCAGGACGCACACCTGTTACATCAGGTGGTTGATTTTTATGCTCCTAGACTAATACATATTCATCACTATTCCTAGAAAAGGCAGGGTTATTAAAATTAGTTCTCAGAATCCAAACCCTCTCTGGACGCATGCGTATCAGTCTCCAGTGGTCTTTCTGGGGGTCTCTTGTGCTGAAGGCTCGTAGTCTTCCTCCCAGGCTTTGTTCTTCGGTCGTCCTTCAGCTCCCCCTTTCTCCTTATTTGGTGGATCTCTTTGCCCGATGTCAGAGGCTTGAGCAGCGTCCCATGCAAAAGTCTGCAGTTTCCTAAAAAAACTCCTTGGTCCTCTTATCTCCCAGACTCGAGTCTCAATGTTCGCCCTTCAAACCCTCTATTTACACAAATTACTGGATCGTTCCTTTGCATGATACAAGAACTATGTACACTAATCACTCTGTTTTTCTTAAATAGGAGCTTATATTTCATCATGCAGCCCTAGCATTGTTCCACACTGACACGAATCAAATAAACACATTTCACAATCTTCCTCAATTAAACATGCAGAAGAGACTGATAACAGTTGTTAGGGAAGAAGGAAAAAGGAGTCCCAGACAGGAACAGCCCCGGCTAGGCAAGGATCAATGTGCCCTATGTAAGAAATTTGGGCATTGGAAAAACAAATGCCTGGAACAGTAAAGAAATGGAAAAGGAAACTGGGGAAGGGAGGTGGTAGTCGCGCGTGCAAAAGACGACTGAAGAAGACCGAGGGAATTTACCCCAGCAGATCCGCTGGTTATAAAAATGAAGCTGGGGAAGGAGAGAAAAGAGGTGGAACTTCTGGTGGATGCGAGGGCAACATATTCAGTTTTATATAAAGCATTAGTATCAGTGGGGAATGATTACGTTGTAGTGAGGGGGGCAACTGGCCAATCTGAAATAGCGTATTTCTGCAAACCATTGAAATATAAATATGGAAAGAGTGGGGCATTCACAAGTTCCTATACATGCCCAACTCCCGGAGTCACTCCTAGGGAGAGATTTATTGGAAAGATTATAAGCAACCATTTCATTTAAAAATGGGGAGATTATTCTGGAGGTAAATGATCTGGAGGTAAATGATATGTGGAAGTGTTGAGTTTGATATTGACAGCTATTGAGACCAAAGAGGAAATTAGTGAGGAAATCCTAAGTCAAGTGTTTTCTGGAGTATGATCTTCTAATGTACCAGGGAAGGCAAAAAAAAAAATGCACTTCCAATACAAATTAAGCTTAAGGAAGGAAAAGAGCCAGTCAGAATTAAACAGTACCCCTTGAAAAGGAAGACAGAAGGAATTAGCCTGATAATTGATTAAAATGCTTAACACCAGAACTAACTTGGTTTACCGTTTTAGACCTGAAGGAAGCCTTCTTTTGCCTCCCTCTCCATGAAGCCAGCCAGTAAATCTTTGCATTTGATTGGACAAGCCCTAAGAGTGGGCGCAAAACACAGCTCACATGGGCAAGGTTGCCTCAGGAATTTAAGAACTCACTCACCCTGTTTGGAGAACTACTTGCAAAGGACTTGGAGACCTGGGAAGCCCCATCAGGAGAAGGAAGGCTGTTGCAGTATGTAGATGACCTCCTCATAACCACCCAGACAGAAG
>NW_023309386.1:0-7915 GCF_011077185.1 Oxyura jamaicensis
AGACAACTTCTAATTTTTGTCATTAATGTAGCTTGTAGGTGAGGACAGTGAAGTTCTTTTCCATAGCCTCATCAATTTTGGAAATGTTACTTTAACTTAAACCAGAAACATTTCCAGAACATGTTCAGTATAAGAATGAGAAAAATCGAATACACAACTTCTCATAATAGTAACACTGTTTTTTAACTAATGCTGTCTTACAATTTAACTGCTCTGTGAGAGAAGCAAAAAATATTTTATATCCATATCATTTGAATGAATGTTATTGCAGTCAGAAATAACAGAATTCTTAAAAACAGAATAACAATAGTTGAGTGCACGTAAAATCTCAGGTGATAAATACAGACTGAGAAACAGTAAAAGCTTTCCTCACAAGTTTAGCAAATTTGTATGCTCCCAAGCTCAGGCCTACGCAGACGCAGACCTGCTGCTGCTTCTTGAACACACAAGAGGGAGCTATTGTTCACAACAGCTTTTCCAATGCTTCTCTCAGTTTTTCTTGGAAATTCATTCCTTGCTTTCAGATTGGCTTTTTCAGATCAGTAATTAATGGGTACTGGAAAGTGTAGTGGGTTTAAATGGCAAGGTTTCGGTAGCAGGGGGCCATAGGGGTGGCTTCTGTGAGAAGAATCTAGATGCTGCCCCACATTAGATAGGGGCCCCGCTGCTGACCAGAGCTGTGCCAATAAGTGATGTTGTCTGCACCTCTGTGAGAGCATATTTAAGAAAGGGGGGAAAAATAACTACCTACACGAGGTAAAGAGAACTCACTGGTGCTCACCCTGGGTTGGGAATTCCTGTAAGTCAGTATATACATGGTATATTGTATATTCTGTGGAATCCTATGAATAAGGCAGTAGCAGAATAAGGGCTGTACCCTGTGAAATGGTAACTTGGGTTCTCCTGGCTACAATAGCAGGAGTTGTGTGCCATAAGTTGTCATCTGTTGTAAAAGTCCAATACTGCGTATTAGGATTTGACTTAAAAAGTTTGATAAGGATCTGAGGCAAATGGTTATTGGATCACAATTTACAATACAAACGAGTTTGGTTATTGTTCTAAGTGATACATTCATGTGGTATGAGTGAGAAGTGTAAGGGGCCTCTTTGTGTGATTGTGGGATTTTGCTGTGTGAGATGTAACATCACGGTGAAGCGAGTGCAGAGTCCTGATTCACGGTTCCACTATGCCACAAGGAATACAGCTGCAGATGGACAAGTGTACGAGATGGAGAAAAGACATCATAATGGAAGAATTTCAAGTACTATTGATAAAAACACCCCTCTGGGTTGTATCTTGGCCCATTGGAAGGACATTGGTGGGCAACCTAGAGAAAATGTTAATCATAAGAACTAAATTAAGTACTGTAACCAACGGTGGACTTAATGGAGAAAAAAAAAATAAAAAAAATCAGGGTCCAGATTGGGAAGACATTGATCTAGTGTTGGGGGAGGTGATCGAAACAGAAAAGCATCTAATTCTTAAAAGAGCCTGAGTTCATGTGCGAGCCCAGATTGCCAATGGGACCACTCAGGAAACTGTAGATGATTGCATTCCCCTGACTGACCCCTACTGAGACCCTAATCACCCTGGAAATTATGAACAGTTAGGTAAATACCAAAATACGGTTAAATTGGGAATTGGTATAAATCATTCAACCCTGTATAGTATCCAACAAGGTCTGAAAGAAACCTCTATGGAATTTTTGGACCAACTTTGAAATGCAATGAGAAAACACACCAGTATGAACCGGGCTTCAAAAGACAAACAGAAGCAATTAGCTAGCCTCTTTCTAGAGCAATTGGCCCCTGATATCTGAAAGAAATTACAGAAGTTGGAGGGACAAGACCTGGGAGATCCAGAAAATTACTGAATGCAGCTTGGAAAATATTTAAGAATAGGGAAGATGCGGAGGACAAAAGTTATCTAAGGTGATAGCTATGTCAAACAGAGGTTGCACTAGAACAGAAAGAGAGAAGGAGAGGGGTAAAGGGGGAATTGGAAAAGGTAAAGAAAGAACTTTAGGAAAAAAAAAAATGAAAAAAGTAGAAAAAAAAAAAGAAAAAAGGGAAAAAAAAAAAAAAAGGAATGTTGGTGGCAGCCTTACAGGAGGCTTGAGGGGGACAGAGAGAGAAGAGACTCAGAGAGCCACTAGGGAGATATCAATGTGCTATATTTAGATGGAAGGGACACTGGGAGAATGAATGCCCCTCTAGGGGAAAGATTGACAGGGAACTAGGGAATCTACCCTACCGGATCCAATGGTTTAAATGAACTTAGGGAATGAAGAGAGAGGCATGGATTTTTTTGTTGGTGTCCTGGTTTCAGTTAGGATAGTTAATTTTCCTCCTAGTAGCTGGTAGGGTGCTATGTTTTGGATTAGGATGAGAAGAGTGCTGATAACATGCTGATGCTTTAATTGTTTTAGAGCAGTGCTTACACTAAACCAAAGACTTTTCAGCTCTTTGCTCTGTCCTGACAGCGGGCAGGCTGGGGGTGCAGCAGGAGCTGGGAGGGGACAGACCCAGGACAGCTGACCCAAACTGGCCAAAGGAGTATTCCATACCATCTGACGTCATGCTGAACAATAGATAGGGGTGGCTAGCCGGGTGGGGGGCCCGTTGTTTGGGGATAGGCTGAGCATCGGTCAGCAGGTGGTGAACAATTGCACTGTGCACCACTTGTTCCGTACACATTATTAGTAGTAGTACTACTATCATTATTATTATTATTATTTTCCCCTCTTAATAAACTGTTTTTATCTCAACCCACAGGCTTCACTTTCCCATTTCTCTCCCCCATCCCAGAGAGGGAGTGGGGAGGGTAAGTGAACGGCTGTGTGGTGTTTAGCTGCCGGCTGGGTTAAACCACAGCAGTTGGATACAGGAGCTTCTTTCTCTGTGTTAATCCAAAAATTGATTCTGGAAAATGCTGAGTCTGTAAAAGTAATAAGTAATAGAAGCAACTGCCAACAGGAACAGTTTTTTTTTGTTTGTTTGTTTGTTTTTTCAATTTTTGAAATTTAAATTGGGAAAAATAATTGGAATATATCAATTTTCTATACTTACCCAATTTGCTAAGGCCCTTCTTAGGAAGGAACTGGTGGAAAAATTGGATGCAAATATTTCTTTTGAACAAGGGAAAACGGAAATAAAAGTAACATATTAAACTCTAAGGTCTATCTAACCCCGGCAAGTCCAGAGAAAGCTCCAGATAGGATGCCCTGAATGGATGTCATTATGAACCAAGTGTATCTGGGAGTTTGGGCTACAGGAATACCTGGGGGAGAAAAGAATGTAGGACCTGTAAAAAAAATGGATTTAAAGGAAAATGCTCCAAAGGTATGCTAAAAGCAATACCCGCTAAAGGTGAAAGAAGGGGAATGGAAGGAATAATCAATAACTTTCTTAATTATGGACTGATCTACTAACAGTAGAATGTGAGTCAGAATATAACACTCCATATAGGCCCAGTTAGAAAGGCAGGTGGATCCTCTTGTCTAGTTCAGGATTTAAGGGCCATCAATAGGCTCACAAAAGATTTATACCCTGTAGTAGCCAGCCCCTACAGCCTTGTGACAAAATTAGAAAAGAGTCAAGCTTGGTTCACGGTACTAGATTTAAAGGATGCCTTTTTGTGCCTGCCCGTAGCACCTGAAAGCCAGAAACTCTTTGCCATTGAATGAGAAAATCCTAACAGAGGATGAAAAACTCAGTTTACTTGCACTGTGTTGCCACAGGGGTTCAAAAATAACCCCACCATATTCAGAAACCAACTAGCCTGTAATCTTGAAGCTTGGAAAACCCCTTCAGGGAAAGGGGACACTTGCAATAAGTAAATGACCTGTTGATAGCTCCTCAGGAAGAAAAGGAATGTGTAGAATGGACTATTAGTTTACTAACCTTTTTTTTTTTTTTTTTTTTTTTTGCATTAATACTGTGAACCCAGCCTCTTTCCTTAGTAACTGAGTTTATTGCATCAAGACACAGTATACTCCAGCCGACCATCCCTAGAAGATGCAGAGGATTGCTATATAGACAGCAGCACCTTTGTCCAGAGAAAGCTCCAGATAGGATTCCCTGAATGGATGCCATTATGAACCAAGTGTATCTGGGAGTTTGGGCTACAGGAATACCCAGGGGAGCAAAGAATGTAGGGCCTGTAAAAAAAAAAAAAAAAAGATTTAAAGAAAAATGCTCCCAAGTTATGCCAAAAGCAATACCCACTAAAGGCGAAAGACAGAAGGGGCATGGAAGGAATAATCAATAACTTTCTTAAATATGGGCTATACTAATATACAATAAAATGTTTTAGGCACTAGACTTTTTATTAGCCTCCCAACAGGGAGTATGCACTTACACCGGATGACCACTCAAGGACTCCAGTACCCATACAAATAGAGATGGAACCTACATAACTGATTCTTCGGAGACCTGATGACTATGCAAGAGACTTATGGGGGAAATGAAATGAACATGTATATATATCCCACTAATATAAGCATATTGCCACTAACCCTTAGTGTGTGTGTGTTAGGTGGAGTGATCCCACACACACCTGGTGCCGTAATAAAGAATACCTGCTTAATATCGTTGGTTATTGAGTTTTCACTTTGTCAATGCTCACCTATGAAACAAGAATTGGAAACTTGTCACCAGGTAACCAGATGACAAAAATGCCTGGCAGCACTAAGATAATCTGCTGGGACAAGCAAGCAAGATGTCTGGTGGCACCTGCTGAATATCCACAACTGGAGCAAGTCCTGATCCCCAAAAAAAGTCGTCAAGAGCAGATGAAATCAATGCCTGCTCTTTTTGGAAGGGAACAGAGGGCTTGAACTGTCAACCGAGGAAACAAGAAAGAAGACCAAGTGCTTAGGAGAGGCTCCCAGGCGTGAACACCTTGGCCTTGGTGACCAACGACCACCTAATTGCATTGCCATCAGCACTGAGCACATCACCTCAGCTTCTGTGTTGTATGCTCACCATTTATCTAAAGTCAGTTTGTCAAGGACTCATTGCTTTGTATTGGTAATGGCAATGACTGACAATATTTAACAACTAAGTATTAACAGCATGAAATACTTAGGAGCATCAGTACTTCTTTCAAAGGTTGAAACTGCCCTGATTTTTCTGTCTCCTAAGCACTCCAGTCATGGTGATGTCCAGTTAATTCCCTGGATGATGTATGAATCTATATAGTCATTTGAAACACTAAGGATCTGACCTTTCCTCTTCAGAAGAAGATTACGTATGCCGATGAACTTGCTGATTTTATTATAGTTTTCCTTTGACTTGCCAGTTAATCTTTGGTAATGCTTACATGGAACACAAAGTTAATCAGAAAGAAAACTTTCTTTTCTAGGTTGCTGGTGCTGCTGTTGCTGCTACTGGTTTCTTCCTGATTTCTGTTATTCTGTCTCTATGTGTAACCAATCTATTTGTGAAATAATGGAATTTCACATCATTTTCTTTTTTATCTTACTGTGCAAAGACTATTAGAAGGCTAAACATCAAATAAATTCTTTAAATGTATTTCAGAGAGAGTCATATTTAGGTTCTTTCTTAGAGGACAACCTATTTAATTAGGGGTGAGACTCAGTTTCAGACATCATTCAGTACAGCGCTTGCTAAATATTTGTCTACCTTTTTCTGTATTACAACAGAATGTGTGCAGGTGGAATTCGGGATTACATCTTTCCCTGAACTTACCTTCATAGCTAGATAATTTTGCTATTACTATTATTATTATGATTATTATTAATAATATTTATTTATTTATTTATTTATCTATTTATTACTTTGTGTGTTCATTTTAATATTAGGTTAGCTTGACTTCAAGTTTGTAAATGGATAGTTTCACTTTCTGTCTGTGGAAAATTAAAATTGTTGAATGGCAAGTCTTTCTTGCACAGGCATTAATTAAAGCCTGCTCTCTCAAGGAATGCTGATGAACCACTGTGGTACAAGCAGTTTGTTCACCTAGATCAGCTGAAGTAAGACCAAAGAAGGCTGCAAACAAGAGGAAACTCAGGTGTGTGCATAGTAGCTGAGCTATGTTTCAGATCTTTTCTCCTGAAGTAGTAATGTGAGAAACAAAGTTGTATTTTTGCAGTAGGTAATTATTTTTCTTTATTCCAAGGTAGTTGTATAGTCATAATAAGGAGAAATGCTAAGGAGATAAGTGGACAGTAGAAGGCCTCACTGTTCCAAATTAAGGTATAAGCTACAGAAAAACAGGATGAGCAGTGTGAGAATAGTGAAACAAAGATCACAAGTTCTCAAAACATAAGAAAGGATAAATTAAAGTGTTGAAAAAAAAAGAAAAAATGTACATATATAGTACAGAGGAGCGTCAAGTAGCTTGTGAACCTGTAGTACTCAGCCAATGAGGAAACAGGGGAGGTGATCAGGTGTCGGGTAATAGGGAATAAAAGGTTATGATTTGTTTACTAAAATGAGCTCCTTATTGACAGGACACCCACCATTGTAATTGCGAATAAAATAAGCTTCACAGAAGATTCTGTCTGAAGAAAATTATTTGAAATTTTTCTCACAGTAAGAGACCTTTAGTCATTATTGGAGGAGGCACTAGATACAGATGTAACTTCAGGCAGATAAAATGAATTCTTAGGACTGAAATTGCATTTCCTTTTATTTAAGTAGTAAACCAGAAAAAACTGTTCTTCATTTTTACAGTCCTTCAATATGCAGTCCTCCCTACTGAAGATTTTGAAAGGTGTTTTCCTAAAATTCCTTTGTCTCCGTGGTTGTCACCATGCCTTTCTAGGATTCCACTTGTGTGCTATGGTTAAAACATGCACTTTACCATCAACTTGTAATTCTTGCTTAAAGTGCATTTCACAGTATGCTTTATCTTGCTGCTCAAACCCACCCAAGCTTCACC
Source organism: Oxyura jamaicensis (assembly GCF_011077185.1). NCBI lineage: Eukaryota > Metazoa > Chordata > Aves > Anseriformes > Anatidae > Oxyura > Oxyura jamaicensis. The sequence continues at coordinate 6,907 of NW_023309386.1, forward strand.
ATTTTTAGCACCTTATCTTCTAAAACCTTTGCAAGGGGTATATGTAGATCTTGATATATAGATATATAGACCTTGATATGCAGGTAATAACTGCTGCTTAAGAGCTGGCACAACGGTCAATTTTTGATAGATAAAAATTACTGAAATGAGCCAGTCAGGTGGAAATACAAAGTTGTCTTCATCTTCACTGACCTTCCTACTTGAAGAACTGGACCTGAACAACTCTGGCACCTGCAGAGCACTCAAAAGGCAGTCAAGTATGCTGTCTACTAATACAGTTTCCGCCCACAGCTTCAGTATGATTTGTGCTAAGTCATGCTGTGGAGGAAAAAATCACCAGACCTTAAAACCACTTGAATTTATCCTTTCTTTTAAGGATCAGTGAATTTCCTAACCTCTGCTCTCATGTGTTCAAAACTGCAGTGAACAAGAAATTAGTTTGTTCATGTTTAAATCCTCAGTGCACTACTGTTCATCCTCAGGAGATGATTACATAAAATCCAGAACACATCTAAACAGAACAGTCCAAGAAAATAACATTTACAGAAATGTTGTGTTAATGTTAAATAACATTTACTGTATTCCCACAGGTACGTGATATATGTTCACAGAGGAAGATGGTCATAACTGCTGCTGTACCAGGAGCTGGCCATTGTGGAACCAGGAGAAAAGAGACTATTGCAAAAGTGTCAATCCTTGTTAACTTCTCAAATATTCAATATATGCCACATATGCTGCTACAAAATCACAAGTCTGTCTTGGTGACAGCAAGAATTTGAGAACTTGTAGTCATGAAAACACATTTTCAACATTTTTATAAGCATGTTTATATGCGAGTCCAAATGCATTAGAATGTACTTCAACATGTCAGTTCCATGATACTCCTTCCTTCCTTCCTTCCTTCCTTCCTTCCTTCCTTCCTTCCTTCCTTCCTTCCTTCCTTCCTTCCTTCCTTCCTTCCGTCCTTCCTTCCTTCCTTCCTTCCTTCCTTCCTTCCTTCCTTCCTTCC
>NW_023309387.1:0-1793 GCF_011077185.1 Oxyura jamaicensis
GCTTGCCTCTATTCGCTTAATAAATCACAAAAATCCTATTTGGGACTTAATCATTTATCTCATGGGGAACCTTTACGCAACCCCACACACAACAGGACTCTGCACCTTCGCTCTCTCCAAACAACTCTAAATGTTACTCTCGTCGGAAATGAGCCGAACTCTAAGAAGGACAAGAGAGAACAGGTACAGCACCACTTTCTCCCATCAAAAAGTGCTCCCAGCAGAAGCATTTGGGTTCACCTCAATGCCCTTGCAGAGCCATTACGCAACCCCACACACAACAGGACTCTGCGTCTTCACTCCCTGCAAACAACTCTAAACGTAACTCTGATCGGAACATTGAGCTGAACCCTAAGAAGGACACGAGAGAACAGGTACGGCGCCACTTTCTCCCATCAGAAAGTGCTCCCAGGTAAAGCATTTGGGTACACCTCAATGCCCTTGGGGAACCTTTACGCAACCCCACACACAACAGGACTCTGTGTTTTCGCTCCCTCCAAGCAACCGTAAGCTAAACCCTAATCGGAACACTGAGCCGACTCCTAAGAAGGACCCTAGAAAATACCTAAGGCAACAATTTTGCTAATCAAAAAGTGCTCCCAACAGAAGCGTTTGGGTACACCTCAATACCCTTGGGGAACCATTGCGCAACCCCACACACAACAGGCCTCTGCGCCTTCGCTCTTAAAGAATAAACTCTAGGCTTAACCCTAATTGGAACACTGAGCCGACTCCTAAGTGTTATAAATTAGCTCTCAAGTAATTGACAGAGAGGGTCGTGTCCAATAATGCAAATGATTTTTATTAAGTAAGCAGCCAACAAGCAAAACAAGCTTGTCAGGACTTGTTGAACTGGCTGAGGCTGCGCAGTCTATTGTTGAGACGGGGGTCGTTGTTTTTCTACCAGTGATTAGCGTTGTGATAAATGCTAAAATTCCAAATAGGATTTTAATCAAAGTTTGTGATTTATTAAGTAAATAGAGGCAAGCAAACAGCGCTGGGTGCGCCGGGAGTCTCTGCTCCACCAGGACGCACACCTATTAAATCAGGTGGTTGATTTTTATACTACTAGACTAATACATATTCATCACTATTCCTAGAAAAGGCACGGTTATTATAATTAGTTCCCAGAATCCGGACCCCCTCTGGGCACATGCGTATCAGTCTCTGGTGGTCTTCCTGGGGGTCTCTTGTGCTGAGACTCGTAGCCTCCCAAGCTTTGTCTTTCGGTTGTCCTTCAGCTCCCCCCTTTCTCCTTATTTGGTGGATACCTCTGCCAGACATCAGAGGCTTGGGCAGCGTCTCATGCAGAAATCAGCAGTTTCCGAAAAAAAAACTTCTTGGTCCTCTTATCTCTCAGACTCGAGTCTCAGTGTTCATCCTTCAAGCCCTCTAATTACACAAATTGCTAGGCCTTTAGTTAGCACAATACAAGAACTATGTACGCTAACCACTCTGTTTTTCTTAGACAGAAAGTTACATTTCATCATGTGGCCGTAGCATTGTTTCATCCTGACACGAATCAAGTGAAATGTATTTCACAGCATTGTGCTCGTGTTCAAGTGGGGGAGGTGAAGCGGCAAAAAGGATGGCCCGCGGCAGTCTGGTTTCACTTAAGGGTGTTTACCCAACACCTCCTTCTGCTATCTGCTTGCTTAATCCTTATCCTATCAAGGTCATTAAGTTGTGCAACCTTATCTCCTCAAAGGATTCTCCAAATTCCTCAATGACAATGAACAAACCCCGACTAATTTATCAACCTAAGAGAACCCCAGAAAATACAAAAGGCAACA
>NW_023309388.1:0-1096 GCF_011077185.1 Oxyura jamaicensis
TCCCCCAAAATTTGTCCCCCAAAATTTGTCCCCCAAAATTTGTCCCCCAAATTGCCCTGGCACCCGCCGGAGGAGCGCCCTAAAAGAGGAGAGGCTCCTCGAGGACGAGGGAAGGGCACGTCGTGGGGGGACTACAGGTCTCCCGACCGGCCCTCTTGACGGCAAAGCCTTAATTAGAGCGGCGTCGTTAACGGCAGAGCGTTAATTAGAGCCGGATATTTGCTGCCCGTGCCACGTCTGAAGTCGCAGCCCCGTTACCGCCCGGCGCTGCCGCCCGACGCCGGCCCGGACTCCTTCAGGGACTCGGTGGCGGAGAGGGGCGAGCTTCCCAGCCCCGCGGCTAACGAGCTCCAGCCGCTAATTAATTAATTACCGCCCCCCCTCTCCCCCCGACCAGGCCGTATTCCTGCCCTCATCCCAGCAGCCTCTACCGAGCTGCGGCGAGCCGCCGGCCGCCGAAACGTTTCCTGCTCCCGCCGCCGGCTCTCCCCACCCGGCCCCGCGCTCCCCCGAGGCCTCTCCGAGGGCCCCCCCAGGAGGATTTAGGGCCGCAGCAGCCCCCCCAGGGCCCCCCCCCGAGCCCGGCGGCAGCCCCACAGCTTGGCCCCGTCCCGTTGCAGCGCATGGACCTGGACCGCAGGCGGGAGGAGGCGCGCAACCCCAAGCGCAAGCCGCGGCTGATGGAGGAGGACGAGCTGCCCTCGTGGATCATCAAGGACGACGCCGAGGTGGAGAGGTTGACGTGCGAGGAAGAGGAGGAGAAAATGTTCGGGCGAGGCTCCCGGCACCGCAAGGAGGTGGACTACAGCGACTCGCTGACGGAGAAGCAGTGGCTCAAGGTATACATGGTACAGCACCCTTCTCCGTTGGCCTCCTCAGCCCCCGTGCTCGCGTCCGTCCCGGGGGTGCCGGCGTCCCCGCGGGCGCTAACGAAGCGGGCGCCCCGTTAAAACGCCCTCGGGCGGCCCCGTCTGCAGCGGGGAGGCGGCGCCGTAACCCTCCCAGCCTCGTTTGCTCCCCAAATACCCCACAAATTACTCGGCGACCCCCCTCCCACCGTAACCTTCGCGCACCCGGAGCCGCCGCAGCCCCCGAG